>NW_017804476.1:332657-344263 GCF_001625305.1 Branchiostoma belcheri
ATTTTTAGCGTATTTTTAGGCTTTTTTATCGGGGTTTCGGGGTTTGGTGGGAAAAAAAATTCAGTGCAAAAGAGAAACCCCGATAAAAAAGCCTAAAACACGCCAAAAATGACCCCAAACCCAAACCTCTGCTTGGAGAGTAGACTATATCCACAATGTGGACAATATTCTTATAAATACAGAATGCAACTCTTCCCCTGTGTTTTATCGGTATAGACAAGCCAAGTCAAGTCAAAGTTTATTGCACAACAATTGTAACAATTACAATGTATGGCAGATAATAAGATTACTAGCTGGTAGGAGTCTATCATCAAATTTCTACATATGGGTTCAAAGGGTGCAAAATTTGAATAGAACTACTGACCAAGAACTAGTACACCTCTACGAGTACGTTCTAAGATACGCTATACCATATACATAAAGAGTACAGTGAGCATTTCTATATACAAGTACGTTCTAAGATACGCTATACCATATACATAAAGAGTACAGTGAGCATTTCTATATACAAGTACGTTCTAAGATACGCTATACCATATACATAAAGAGTACAGTGAGCATTTCTATATGCTGCAGCTACCTGTCCAATCGTAAGTGATTACAAAACGATTTGCCCAAGGACAAGTGAAAAAGTTGACCCACGTGTCCCTGTCTCTCACCATGATCCTAGTGTGGAAAGTTATTGAAATGGCGACTCGATGTAACTTTTTTCATTACGAGATAGCGGCACGAAATACAAGACCTGCGGCCCTAATGCAGAAAAGTGAAAACACACCCCTCCCTAGGGCAATGGAATGTGCCGAGATTGGCGTTTAATTTGCGACATCGCGAGGTCAATGAGTTTCAATGTTATGCTTTGATGATTACAGCGATACGCGAAGAAGATGAAAGGCGGTGACCGCAGGATATTTGTTACATTGCCCTGACATGAAAGATGGTGGGCTTGTGTGTAGATGACAAGCTGAGGCCGCAATTTTCTATCACCCTTATCTTCAAGAGAGCGAATGGTCACTTCCAACAAAACTTTAATACGTATTCGTACACGCGAAAGTAGGAATAAGCATCTACCTCCACGAATTAAGTCGTTCATGCAAACGAATTCAAGGCAAAATCGTTACAAGAACAAAGTTCTAGAGCTAGTCAACACAGCCAACGAATGATTTGTAAAAGGGACATTGTGTTGACCTCAAAATGATAAATTTGACGCTGGGTCGTCAATAGAAGCGAAAAAGCTAAAATGTTATGTTCTAATTTTTCTTTCTCGCAGGTTATTTCTTTCTTATTTTAATTAATCTTTTTCAATGAATGAATGAATGAATGAATAAATGACTTTATTTCAGGTTATCCCCATAGTACAAACATAAAACCACATAAATACTAAACATACAACAATTTATACACATTTTCAAAATACGTATTTCTGAACTGACAGTCAGACCTCAATAGACAGCATATAATACTATTGTTGGTGGCGTAGAGTCTATTAATGAAGGAACAACACAATTTCCTGCGTCTAGCATCGAATGTATCGGCCGAGAGGTGTACAAACATTGTACTAGCAATATATTGCTCTTTCTCCATTTTCAGCCTGCTCTTGTAGCTAGTCACTAGCTTCCTTTTCCCCAGACTTTATGGTCCTTTTCCGTTGCGTTTTGCGCGCTGATTCAGTGATATACAACTCTGCTGCCTCAGGGCTTTTCTGGCACTTTCAGGTTATAATAACACGTGTAAATACGCATTTCGCGTTTGTTCGCAGTATTTTTTTTTCGCCACGCGACTGAGACAATGGTCTCCAGCGGTGATATATTTGACTGTTACGTACGGAAGGAAACGGTCCTGTTGTGTTAGGTGTGAAAACACATAACAGTGTTTGGATTTCGGTGTGGGCACGTTAACGGAGCTTTCTCAAGTTCTCAAGTTTTATAAAAAAATGATCGCTGAAGTTGAAGCAAACTACCGAAAAAAAAAACACATTTCGTGTCATCGTTTTGCATGATTGACGAACTATTTATAATTTCATTGGCCTCAAGAAATGTACAGTTTACGAAAGTTGTACATTATAATAGTATTACAAGTTCCTGTCCGAGGGCCAATTCCAAATAACATTGAAACAGTGAAACAGGGTACAAAATATTGAATAAAATCTAAAATCTACACAATAAAAGGTAATTGTCTGAAACTATGTCTGAAGGACGTTACCTGTCTTTTGTAAGCCATGAAAGACACAGTATAATACATATGTTATGCAGCGTTGAGTTTTTAACTTTTTTCATGCTACGTACAGTACTAGTAATTAGACGGACTCTCTGTTGTCTCTATTGAGTAGGCGTGTCTCATCTTGAATTTCCTGTTACTAACATTGAATCTTATGACTGACAAAGGCGTTGTGTTCTTGATTGCTTGAATCTTTAGCATAACATCGCGATGTTTCTTTTAACACTTTGTCAGTCGAGCGCTACTTATCGAGACTGATTATTGGACCCAGTGTTAATTGGCTTGTTTTGTTAGGTGCGGCCCCGGGTTAAGTATTTATCTTGACAATCACCTTTCACCTCACTTCGCTGGTTCATTAGCGAGTAGTCCGTAATGAGCAGCGGCCACCTGAGGGAAAAGCCGCCATCTTTGTTTTAACGGCCGCCATCTTTGTTTTAACGGTCGCCATCTTTGTTTGGACGGCATGTTCACGTCACCATGACGAGGCTGTGCAGGTGCGTTTGTCTGCCGTGCCGGACGAATATACATGTACTAGTACTATAGAGCTCATACACCAAGAAAATGCGTTTTAGTTACAACTGTGGGTTTAACATTCTTTTATCTTCATTTTTGACAAAGTATTAACAATTCTCCCGATGTCTCCACCTTCGGAAATACCTTGTACCTTGTACAAACCTGTGATGATGTGATGTGGCAGGATCATCAATCATTCTAAATCGATGTCATACTTCCCCTCCAGTGGGCGAGTTTTTGCTGGTCAGGCTGCCTGGTACATTTTCCGTTTGATATCAGATTTCGTATGAAATACTACTTTGAACTTTAACTTGAAGTCAACCGCACTCGCCAAGATGTAGGCGGGATTTCTGGGTGTTGTACAAACGTCACGGTGGCAACGTCCCCCCTCCCACAGATTCACACTAGGAGGAAGGTCACACTTAGGTCCTGGATAACGACGCGCTTGTCACGTACTTGGGAAGCGTGTCTGCATAAGACAAATGTTGACAGGGTATTTTACACTGAATAATGAGTTTTCTCACCTTATTCATCAACTGAAATGATATACTAGTCTCTCATTAGGGCGGCATGGGGGCTTGTTTTGCCGCTGTCATCGCATGTAGATAGTATGATCCTCTTGGAAGCGAAGAGATCATATCGTACCTTTCTTGATATTTCATGTTTTGCAAAAAATCATTTATTGAAGAATATGGGAAAAGAGAAAAATCAGTGCAAAGAGCAAAATGCACATGGGACCCTATCTCAAGTAAATGTAGCTTGCGGTATGTGTGAGTGAGTGAGTGAGTGAGTGAGTGAGTGAGTGAGTGAGTGAGTGAGTGAGTGAGTGAGTGAGTGACTAAGTGAGTGAGTAAGTGAGCGAATGAGTGACTGAGTGTGAGTGAGCGAATGAGTGAGTGACTGAGTGAGTGAATAAGTGTGTAAGCGAATGAGTGAATGACTGAGTGAGTGGGCGAATGAGTGAGTGAGCGAATGAGTGACCGAATGAGCGAGTGACTGAGTGAGAAAGTGAGTGAATGAGTGAGTGAGTGAGTGAGTGAGTGAGTGAGTGAGTGAGTGAGTGAGTGAGTGAGAAAGTGAGTGAGTGAGTGAGTGAATGAGTGCGTGAGTGAGTGAGTGAATCATTTACTGGAAAAAAATACCACAACACAAGAAAAAAATCCAACTTTTGTTTTCCGTCTTGCCACGTAAGTATGAAATCATAATCAGCACCCTGTCGACTGTGTTTCCAATCACGGTCGCTGTTGTGACAACAAAGTTTTATCCAAACAAATCAAAGTCCGGACAAGCTCGTCAGAAATCTGCCGGCACATTTCCAGTTCTTGGCCCGCTGGCAGAGAAAATAAACCCCGATGTGCTTCTGGCCTGTCTGGGTAAACGGACCTGGCAGGGAACGGAATGGCCTTTCCATCAACTCCGGTATAACTAGACTTGTGGGGGGAGGGGTCGAGGGGATTTTGCCTTCTTCTGGGGGCGTTGCTTCCGTAGCGGTCAGTCACTGGAGATATTCTGTGAGACAAAATAAAGCTATTTGCAAAGGGGCCAGAAAGTAAAATATAAAGCATTGACTCAATGCTATTATATTTTACTTTCTGATTGAGAAAACAGTGACTGATGTCAACTTGAAAGTTTATGTTTGCTTATTTCAAAGCTATCATATGCATGTAGCTACTGTGACAAGACAAGGGAGTGTCTATTAGCCACCAAACTTCTCTGGGTATAGACACTCATATACATTGTATACTGTCTTGCCCGTGACCGTAGGATCTGCTTGGAGATTGATAGCCACCCTCCCTCCAGCTATACAATACTTTCATCACTTTAGCGTGTTTGCGAATACTTCTGGAGAACAGGTATTTGACACATTTGACAGGGAGCAAACTGAGTCAATACACAAGGTCAAGTGCTTCACTGCCTGACAGGAAAATGATATTGTCAGAATTATTATTATTATTCCTCACCTCGCCGCGCGACACAGTATTTTTTCAACTAGCTAGCGCACTGTATAAGTTTCCCCAATTGTCGTCCAACAGAATGTCTGTCAAACTCTGGGGTTCCTCTGTAAATAAACGTTACAGACAAGATGTCAATTTATTAGACACCAGCTGGGCGGAAAACCTGCCACATCCTCACTGGAAATGTCAAAGACTCACCACTCCTTTTGTCAGAAGTTTTAGGACCAGTCGAGAAACTTGAAAGGGAAATAATGAGATATATCGAGGAATAATTTCCGCTGTTCCCAGAAGTTTTAATCCCCTGCGTTCTTGTTGACGTAAGTTGGCATGTCCTCATTTCCCGTGTGTCGTATCGTCTGATACTGAAGCACTGCCAAACCGAATTTTGAGTCAAAGGTGTTTCATTTCTGGATGCATGCGCCATGCTTTGCTGCAACAAAGTCTCAGAATTCTAAACTAATGCTAGTGAATTTTTGTGGCAGAATTATAAACATGAATAGCGTGTAAGTGTCAGTGTGCCATGCTGGAAAATTCTCTCAATGGAAAATGGCGGGAGTTCCGAATTGACCTGTCAGTGACCTCTTCCCGACCTCCTGGTTACCCCGTGTTGGTCTAGGTTGACCCGCACGTCGATGTAGGTAACCCGAAACCACTACCGTACTGCGGAAATGGGTGACGTACAAACGTATAAATAGTGCGAGAAGAGTCAGAAGGCACGGGAAAGATGTGTACATCACGCGTGGGAGGCTTCTGGTGTTTTGTGTCAAAGTTTGGGCTTGAATTTTAACACCTAGGATAAATAAATAGAACGCTTCCCGTAACGATTGCCCTGTGTTGGCAATGCGCCGAGTCGTGGCCCAACTTGATGATTTTGCGAAACAAGTCCTGACAAACTGACACAGCTTATAGTTAGAGTAGAGCCAGTAGCACCCCTGTGCCAACTAGCCATTCCAAGACGATTGGTTAGGCTTTATATAGCTTCATCAACTTCAGGAACTAGTGACTATTATAAAGGAAAATCTGGGTCAACGGTATAAAATAATTTTTACTGCACAATATCAGATGTTGGGGCAGGTTCATAAGAAACTGGAGAATTTTCTTCATCTTAATTCCACCAACAACAGTTAGACTTTGCCACACCGTATATATATATATAATACACATGTTGCCACATAAACACATTTTTAATTCTTAAATTGAAATTTTCACTCAGTTTTATCAATTATTACCAAAATGGATCGTCGAGACGCGTATCTTATAAATATGTGAGGTTTTGGGCTCGTTATGTACGTTTTTTAAAACGTGATTTGAACGTCATTCAGAAGATTTGATATACTACATAATAGACATACGAAGCAACATTAAAACCGTGTAACTGATTGAAGATTGATTGAGACGGACACAGGCTAGGAGAACGATTTAGCCCCCTGAGTGTGTGAAAATATGCCCAGAATGAGCAGGTCTACCTTGAGCGACAGGCCTGTCAGGCGATATGTGTAAGTTTTAAAGCGGGAGCAGAGATGGTCATGTTTCCCGTCAACTCGTTTTTCTCAAACTTGGACCCTGCCTGTCACAGGACTGACACGGGCTGGTTTTCAACTCCAAAGCAAATAAACAGAAACAGTCACAGACGTTCTACCAGAGTACAAATAAGGAACGAAACGTCTTATATCAGCTTGAACTGCCACAAGAAGGTGGGGATGAGGATAAGATTTTCGTGCTTTCTGTCAAAGAAATAAAAGAGTCTTCAGATCTGTCTGCGGACATGCAAGGAGCTTTGAAGCTCCTTGGGACATGTGGGACGTGATAGTCTTGCTAACTTGCGCTGGGTTAGCTGTCTATAGGAACGGTAACATGTTTTATTTTGGCCGCACATAGAGAGATATTATCAATTTACGTAGGACTCCTACATTACATACATACATTTATCCATGGACTCCATTTACTTGAGAAAATGAGGTATATATGACTGTATGGTGCATAAGATTAACACTTCTTGTATCACCCAAAATTATAATGACTTCTGATTGTGTCCTGATGTTTTGGCTTGACGTACTAAACGCTACCGTTTTATAGTTTGTCCCAAGGATATCGGCCTGGGCGAAACAGTTCTTAGAAAAAAGGTGCGTCTTCTCGACTGTTTGTGTCTCTGTGGCTTTGCGAAGTTTGAGAAATCCATGCCCGGGGGAGGAAGGATTGCTTGTTTCTGTACTGTGACCAGCTTGTCGGCGAGAATTACCGGGATTCAGTCCCCGTGTACACAGGTGCACCATACCACCAAGCACCCACCGGCCGGAAACGTACTTTGCAATCCGCACAACTTTTCCCGGTAAAGCGGATAGGTGGGGATTCGAGATTTCTTTTTCTGTCGGAAGAGAGCTGCCTGAGAGATTTTCGGGCCGCCTGAGGGTTCATGAAACATGGGATTCCTCAAACCAATGTGTGGGTAGAAGAAAGCAGGTAGGTGGGTAGGGGACAAGTACATGGTGAACAACATCCGATAAACGAGGTCATCTTACGTCAGAAGGAACACCTAGCTACCAACTATTCTACTTTTCCCGGTAAAGCGGATAGGTGGGGATTCGAGATTTTTTTCTGTCAGAAGAGAGGCACATATCGGATGCCTGGGACTCCTCAAACCAAACCCTGTGGGTAGAAGAACGAGAAAAGGTAGGCGTCCTAGTGAACAACATCCGATAAACCAAGTCCTCCTACGTTACATGTAGAAGACACGCCCTAGATACCAACTATTCTGACGAGGATCCTGGCTTCTGGCACATTTTGGACGGATCAAATTTACGAAAAAAAAAAAACTACATTGCATCATTCCTAATAATGATAACGAATTTATTGGAAATTGCGAAGGAAAGAAATTAGCCTAGATTCGCTATCGTGCTAACAAGGCTGGCATCCATACTAGAGAGAGGGGAGGGGTAATCTCCAAGCAGATCCTAGGGTGGCAAATAAAGACAGCATCAAATTGGCCAGGCAGTATCCATTGGCCAGACAGGGCCCTTGAATGATGTATTGGACCCTCTCTGGCCAAAGGATACTGCCTGGCCAATTTGATACTGCCTTTTGCCACCCTAAAATCTGCTTGGAGCGCTTAGAAGACCCAGAAAGATAATCTCCAAGCAGATTCGGTGGGGCAAGGGGACTTCAAATTTGTATTGGCCGCCTGTATCCATTGGCCGTCTTGCCACGCCCCCCCCCGAATCTGCTTGGAGATTATCAGAAAGACCTCGAGAACGTGTAGCGATCCAGAGAACATTTCTCTCACCTTATAACACACTCTTCATCTCCTGCTGATGTCACATTTTTGCTGACCTCAAAGATCACACATTTTGTCACGCGAGTGCTAAACAGTATACACACAGGGCCTATAGGTGGAGGTACTAGTACACTTTTCTACAAAAACAGAAATTAGTATTGTCGCCAGTTATACAAGGTGCTTTTATAATAAACAAGGAGCTCTGATTTCAAAGCTCTTTCTATTAACAAGTGTATGTCGAAAATAACTAAAGGTACCCCCGTTTGGGGAAAACACGCCTAGTTATCGTGCTCGTTTTGATTTTAAACTTCACGGTTCATTGAGAGTCACTTTTATTTGGGTAGGAGTTAACGTAGTTTTGTAATTACGCTGTAGAGGAGTAACGTGTGGTTGACAGAGATGAGTGGTTGTGTGGAGTGTACCGACAGTTTGCGTGACTGTAACCTGCCGTTCTCCGTACCACCCGAGGCGGGAGTGTCGGCCACTCGCATGTATGAAATATATGGAATATCTTATGACAGGCTACAGCAATTTTATGCTACATTCCTCTAGCTCTGTTGGCTTTGATCGTACCGACTACCTATTGTTCATACTGTGGACTTTTTTTTTAATTTCTTGTTTTTCAGTCTTGTTCTCCTTTTGATCGTACCGACTACCTATTGTTCATACTGTGGACTTTTCCTTTTTTTCATTTCTTGTTTTCAGTCTTGTTCTCCTTTTGATCGTACCGACTACCTATTGTTCATACTGTGGACTTTTCTTTTTTAAAATTTCTTGTTTTTCAGTCTTGTTCTCCTTTTGATCGTACCGAATACCTATTGTTCATACTGTGGACTTTTCCTTTTTTTTTAATTTCTTGTTTTTCAGTCTTGTTCTCCTTTTGATCGTACCGACTATCTATTGTTCATACTGTGGACTTTTCCTTTCTTTAATTTCTTGTTTTCAGTCTTGTTCTCCCCCTTTATCTGCATAAAATCCTTCATACCTATACTTTTTCTACGCTCTTTTTCATATCTCTTCACTCCCGCTTTTTCTAGCCTCTACCAGGCACCGCGGATCGCTGGAAAAATAGTAGAAATTTGCCGAAATAAAGGGATAGTATACCAGAGAAGATCCAGGGCGATAGAAGCTCCAATTTGCGACCCACTGTATACTATCCCTTTATTTCGGCAAATTTCTACTATTTTTCCAGCGATCCGCGGTGCCTGGTAGAGGCTAGCCTTTTTTCTCAGTCTCTCCATTTCGTCCTTGTCGTTTTTTTTTCTCTTGCCTACCAGGCAGTATACTAGTACGAACTCTTTGCTTCCGGGGGCTTGTCCTTGGTCTTCCCCACCCATCTGGTTCTTGCCGAAGGTCACGTACAAGGTCTCCGCCCTACTGCGTGCGAGCACCACGCCTGCTCGGCCCCATCTACCGAGTATCACCGAAGTGCCTCCTACCCGTGCCGCGGAGCCACTTTATTCCACAGGTGTTCGCTCACGGGCGCTATGAAGTTTGCTAAAGACATCAGGGGGTCAGGGAGACCACCAAACTTTGCCGGTGGTCTGAACCCTAGCGGCGCGGAAGCCAGCGCTCTCGTTCCCGCTCGCACACGTTCGCGTCGTCCCCAGGTGCGCGTAAACCCTTCCTCGTCCCGCGGAACCACTCGAGTAAAAACACCGCTGTCACGAACTGAATAACACGCCGGCGATACACGTATATATACAAAACAAAATAAAACGATTAGCAAAGTGATTTGTAGCTCACAATCATCATTGAGAATCGTATGTACAGGTGTTTATTACGCTGCAAAATTTGTGTGCGAGGACATGTCTTTCAGAAAATGATATCCTATTTTTCCTGGTACGTTATTGGCCGAGGGGGGAAAGAACGGGGTAGAGAACGACCATGGACGGAAGAAAGACACATAAACAAGTAGGTACGGTACCGGCCTTGTCTAAACAACAAACCTAGGTCCGCTGAGCCGCGTGGCGCGGTCCGCCCTTTCATGCAGAGCTAATGGTTTATAATGGGGAAAACACCGGCCGCTCCAGGACGTGGGGAAATATTTGGGCAGAGAAAGGAAAACAAGCATTTCACGCCAACAGAATGAAGACATCACACGCCAGTTCAGGGCATTTTCAGGGAGTACAGTTGGCTCTCAGGAGCAGGACCTAGGAGACGACGTGCCCAGGCAGATATAGGATAGATGGATTCTTTATTGACTCAACAAAAAGTACAGGGACTTTTTTGTGGTATTCTACAACTTAAGATGTAACAAAGCTAAACACACGTATGAAAAAAAGTAATATCCTGTATGCGGCAAACTACGTATAGAATATATTATGTGGCAAACTACGTACAGAATATATGTCAGCGGCCACAAGAAAGGTTTAACCATGGAGGTCTCTTTTTCTACCTCCATGGTTTAACTATTCTCTAACATGTAGTCTCTAAAATTTAAACATTCTTCAATGTATTTCCCTATTCGAACACTGTATTGGTCATCTCCTCTGAGAATTAAATTGAATTTATCTATAGGATCTAATGTATTGAAATCAGTTGAATATAAGCAGAAAGAAAAGTGAACCGCAATAGGCGCTTATCATTTTATAGTGTACAATTCATTATATTGGGATGGAGGAAGCAAGGTTAACCTGAATAGTAACCCTTTAATATATGAGGCTTTTCCTTCAAAACGCTACTTAACAAGCTCACAATGCATGTTTTGAGATTATCAGTATCGATGCCATACTTTGTCAATGACAAATTTATTAGATAGTATTCAAGGAATACCAATCGTTGCATATTATGATTGAACGTGATTTTTAAACTTTTATCTTTGTCCTCCGATCTTTTATTTTCGATTGCTCAGTCTGCGCTATTATTGTAGTTAATGTTCGTACTCTCCAAGCATATGTTTGGGTTTTGGCGTGTTTTTAGGCTTTTTGTTATCTGGGTATCTTTTTTGCACTTGATTTTTTTAACCCTACTCAAAAAAAAAAATCCCAGTGCAAAAAAGAAACCCCGATAAAAAAGCCTAAAACACGCCAAAAATAACCAAAAAACCCAAGCCTTTTCTTGGAGAGTACTCTTTTCGGACGGTGGCAGTTTCCACAAACCACCTGCACCAGACAGCTTGCTGTGCTCATATCGTCGGGCAGATGTTGTATCAGAATTTAAAATACAATACAAAATTTGAAAAATGTAGGAATCTTGTCTTTTTTGAGCCCGCCTTGTTTTTTTCACCCAGTCGCATTTGATTTGGAGTCTGCTGAGGATGTCATCCATAACATTTACTTGCTGTGGCCTATAGATGCGCACTGCCTTCCCAATTAACCAAACCAACCCCGGTAGAAGTTAGAACAGGGCTGTCTGTGACCAGTAGACCATTTAATTGCCCAAACATGACCCCTCTGTTTACACACTACACCTCGGCGTTTACACAAGCTCACCTGTATGTTTACACTTGTCACCTCCGCATGTACACTACAGCACCTGCGTGTTTAGATGGGTTTCTCAATTTATGCATGGCAACTACGACTTGTAATCCATTGCGCCTATGAAGGGAAGGTATTTAGCCTATACCAGGCTTGGGGAGGCGGCTGGAAAGAGTAGAAATCGGCCAAATAGAGAGATAAGCATGCCAAGGGAGTTTGTCCGTTGAGAGAACA
>NW_017804476.1:344283-417865 GCF_001625305.1 Branchiostoma belcheri
GATTGGGGTGCGGCGAACTGTTCTCTCAACGGACAAACTCCCTTGGCATGCTTATCTCTCTATTTGGCCGATTTCTACTCTTTCCAGCCGCCTCCCCAAGCCTGGTAGAGGCTAGAAGGTATTATAGGTTATACAAAATGGCAGTAGACTAAAACTGAACGTTGTAGCAAGGACTCATTTGATTTAGCGAATATTACTATCCTTAATTTGAAGTGCTGTGATATTTTCCGGTAGCAAGTCATTATTTATTTCAATGACATAAACTAGTTACAACATAGGTAGATCCATAGTTTCCATGCATGTAGTACTACTAGTAGTATTTGGCTGTCTCGACCAACGTGGCTATTCACGCGAGAATTGACGAGACCGTCGTTTCGCCTTTTGACGTATACTATATCATACTTTGGAGGAGAACAAGCAAGAGCAATTGAACACAACAGCTAGCGTTGTCCCTTCTATCTTTTCATGTAACGATACACAGTACCTTATCATGACAGGACACCCAGGACACCAGTCTGTGTCTCTCGTTATGAGTGAATGAAAAATTGGCAGAATCGTCTCTAGCCATAAAAGGATATCAATACATATTTGGTGTCATATGTGGTACTCAAAAACTCTATTGTGTCATATGTGGTACTCAAAAACTATATAAACTGTTCGCTTGTTTCTGAATGAGGGAGTTATATTCTTGCATTGTAGGGGTCTGATTAACAACAGCACGTCATATACTTGGCCAAGGTATTTCACGAGCAATTCACCTGCGTCATTATCGTCAATTCATATTCCTAATGCGAATTGACAAACCTTCCATCGAAAAAACATATCTGTTCCTTTATCTCTACTATAACTGAAAAGCGAGAAATTGAATTTATGGAATGATAGCTACTAAGTTTTATTTTGTATCTATCTTTTCATCATGTCTTGTTTTGACCTGTACTTAGCCCAGTGTGGCAAAATGTGCAATAAAGGTCGTCATTCATTCATTCATTCATTATCACCTGAAAATTAGCAGTAGAACGGAGATCAAAGCGTTGACAGACAGACAGAACTCTGACATGTCTGCGGAGTGATTTACGATGCACGTTAATGTGGAGGAATGTACCGGGGGCGCCTGGGGATGGCTAGCCGGCGTGAAGACCGTCAAATCCCGGCCGCGCCAGGCCCTAGCCAGGCCCGCCATCCGTCATCTTATCTTGTCCGCCCGCGCAGCACGACCGTCTGCAGGCGCCCAGACGCTCCTGCCGTATTTGTCCACGCAGGGATTTCAGCAGAAATCCATCAAAATGTAATCAGCTATAGCCTGATAATTTCACAAAGAACACGGCATGACTGCGCCTGGCTGCTCTGACCGAGAAATCTGACTGAAAACCATTTCCTTCGGTCAGTGCTCTAGCAGGTGCACGTGGCACTTGTAAACACAGTCGCGCCCATGGAACTGGAATTCGAAAGTCGTCTGTTTCGTCATGCCAAGGATCCACTTCCCGCTCAAATTTTGAAAGTACGAGAGTGATCTAGAGATCTAAGCATTTTAGAGAAAGAAAGAAGCTAAGACAAAGGGGTGAGCGTGTAATTCTACTCTCCCTCGCCTGGGATCGCGTTCCCGCCCTCACCACATGATCGTCTGCAAACGGGATTACTTCTGGAGAGGTTTCTCCGCCAAATGCTCCCAAGAGAATTTTGGCGGGAAATCGCCTCAGCGTTGGACGACACCAAACCTCCTCATCCATCAGCGCTCCTGTCACATCAGGACATTTCTCGCATGTTTGCTTGTTTACGTTCATGTGTTGAAACGCCCCTGATATTGTGTCAAAAATCATGAAGTTTTGGTCAGTGTCAACATATTCAGAGTTGTTTATGTGGGTGGTGACTTTGCTTCTCTTGCGCATGGATCTCAAAAGACACATTCGTGCGTGTAGCAACACTGTAACACCAAGAAACACTCCCGCACTTCGTCTTCCTCTATCACATAAAAACACTTGACAGACGGAACTGTGCAAGTGTTTTGAGTACCAAATACCATTGTCAAATGTTTTTACACCTGAGGATGCTCATGTGGTCAGTGCTTCCACAATACAACGGATTATCTTTTTATCTTGGATGGCATTATGAACTGTAACCATCATGATTCAAGTTGTGAACTATGTTAAGTGAAGATTCTGCGGAATGTTATGATAAATGAATCAGTCATCATAGACTTAAAAGAAATGTTTATTGCTCATCATTTTACAAATGTACAACAGCAGGGGGAGCAGAAGCGAATCCCCCTGAACTAGGTACAATTTGTCACATTATTTGAAAAACAACGTTCACATTTAAAAACAATACATCTAAACTAACATATATACAAAAGACACTTATAAAAATTATTTACAACAGATATGCACAAACACATCATGAGCTAGGGGGGTTTGATTGAACCTCATTGATCATAGCAATGCGGTCTATCATACTTGGTGAGAGGTACCCTGCGTAGAATCACTCCCTACCGATGATCTCGGAAAAAATCCACGAGACTTTTCTCCGTCGTAAATGCTATGTAAAAGGTGCTCCTGTCCTTGTCGTCTGTTAGGACAATGGCACATACCAACTCAGACTCAGAAAATTGTGATTTTGTCCCGATATGAGTTGTGTGATAGGCGCTGAGAATGTGTAGTACCCTCTAAACGACCTAATTGATATCGGTTCTCATTGATTGATGGGTTGTTTGCGATCGACCCGATTTACACTTGGACCGTTGGTGTGATATCCACTCCGCTGTTCCGGCAAAGGCGCGCCCTCCCTCCTCAGTACCCTTGCGATTTTCCAGAGGTAGGCGGGACCCCTTTGACCAATCAACTGTCTGTTTCTCACAACCGTGCTGAGGTCTGTTGGCATTTCTCCCACAGTTTTAGTGACGGTGTGCCCGCCCATGTAGGCGGGTCTTACCGTGACCTTTCGACCAATCAGAGCGCAGCTGGGAGTTGTTTGCGGCAGTTTGAGTGACATGTTTGCATACAGGCCGCTAATTTAGGGGACCCCCGCTCACCTTCGAGTTTAGTGTACGCCTCGTGAGCACTTGAAGAACACTCGCACGAAGCTCCGCACGCGTTCAAGCCAAAGACTGCGTAGAAAGTGAGTGGTGGTGTTCCCTCGACCAGTTTGCGCGACTCCGACTTGGATTTTACACACCGTTGCTACAGGATAACGTTCGTACCGCAGACCGAGATGGCAGCCGACGTGGTGACCTACACGACACTCGAGACCTTCTCGCACGAGGACCTCGTCAAGCCCGATCCCGACGCGTCGCCCTTGGCGGACCACAGCTCCTCAGGGCCCGAGGCCGAGGAGGACCCGTCCCGCTCCAAGAGGTACGAGCGCAAGCGGCGGTACTCCAAATCGAGCGCCTCCTCGGACGATGGGTCGACCGGCGGCGGGTCCGTCGGCGGCAAGAGCCACGGGAAAAATCGCAAGAAGACGTCGAAGGCGGAGAGTTTCGAGGACCTGCAGAACCAGAGGGTGCTTGCCAACGTGCGGGAGCGACAACGAACACAGGTGAATCAGAAAGACGTGAGCTCTCGCTTCCTTAATTTTCTTCTCACCTCTGGTCACTCGAATAACGGCACCCCCGAATTGCGGTCATAACCCTTCAGATTCGATCCACAATACCACAGCCAAACTTTCAAAATCATCCTTTATTTTTATATTCTAAAAGTCTTAAAATTGTAGGATGTTTTTCTATCCCCCAAATCCTTATACATGTCAACAACAAACCAGAAGAAGGGTGCTAATATTCGGGGCGTGCCAGTATTTCGGTTGAGAAGAGGATTCAGCCACGAAGTCATAAAGTTCTAACTTTTTTAAGCTTGCTTCCTATGATACGCTGTGAAAGTTGAAATATATGCATGTACATATCTAAGTCAGAGTGAGCATGCATATGGTGTAACCATTCCCGTCCAGTGTTATGATACCGCGTTACGCGGTATTGCCGTTCATCATTGTCACTTTATGTTAGTTTGAACCTTTTATTTCTCTTCTCATAATTTGTCAACGCACTGACAAGTGTCCCAGTATAATGAACTGTTTACTATGACACGATTGTTCGCTGTTGCTATCATATGGTGTAAGAACTAAGATGTGACAACTGAAAAGTGTAGCCGTTCACTACTAATACATGATGTTTCTCTACCCGACAGTCTTTGAACGAAGCCTTCTCGTCTCTACGAAAGATCATCCCCACCCTGCCTTCCGACAAACTCTCCAAAATACAGACACTGAAGCTGGCGGCTCGGTACATAGACTTCTTGTATCAGGTCAGTGACAATCTCCCACCGACTTATGTTTGCGTAGTTTTGTCAAATTATAGATTATGTCTTATCGATATATCCCTCTGAAAGACAGGATTGACAATGCTTGCTAGTCCTTTGTTTGGGTGTCTGAAGTGAAAAACATTTGCGTGTTGTACTGGTACAAACGGGCAGGACTTTGGCGATGACTGCCCGTTGTTTTGCCAACTTCGTCCGCCTGTGCTTTACGGGAAATCCCTTTAGGGAGTTGGGTCCGAGGATCGGCGTTTCAAATCCAAGTGCCAAACGGCGTGTTACACCAGTTTCTGTGATGTTTGAGATGAAAAAGAACGCTTTGGCGTGGTAGAAGGGAGGTTAGAGCAGCGATAGCCGTTCCAGACGACTGAGAGAAGGGGTAGTTTGAAGTTGTAGCGTTGCCTCAGGGTCTCACCGCACTGTAGCCCGCGCACCAGTCAGCTGGGGCCGGTGTCGGCGTGTTCACAGGCCCGGCTGATCTCACCGCGGGGTTCGGTTGTTCTGCGGCTTACCCCGCGTCATGGAGCGGCCGTGCCGGGTTCCCCACGCAGGCAACAACTCGCCCAGCCCTGCCAATGTCAATGTTCCATCTGTTTTCTCTGCTACTCTTCAAGATTTTCAAGACTCGGTCGATAAGTCCGGTCTCTCACGAAGGTAAACGCGGCGTTGACACTAGGGTCCGTGTGTTGAAACGAACCACGCGCCTCACCGCGAATAACGACATGTGAGAAAGGGAGGGATAACTTCAAGCAGGGGATGTTTGCTCTTCACACCTTTTCTGACAGAAGTTGCTTGCTTTCTGACACGTTTGGTGTCAACGTGTAATGCTGATGATCACACCTCAGAACGGCGGGAATTCTAGATACATTCAGAGAAATAGAGTCCTGAGGAATAATATCCGATCCTGTTCAAATTTTGTTTTTGTTGTCCGATAAGCTGGATCATTAACATCGAGACTGTTTACTTTTCAATTTTCCATTGAAAGACTACTAAGAAGTTAATCCATTTGAAATAATAGCGACCTGTAGGATTCCATGGTGCGTTCAGTATATTTCATGAGATAAGGAGGAGGGTACTAGTATTTCTGAGTGTTTGTCAAATAAAATTATATCTGTCTATACCAGCATGTATATCACAATCGAACGGGATAGCGTTTGACATGTGTGTATTTCAATCCTTCTGTGGTCGTTCCTGTTTCAAAGGAAGTCGTCATGTTTCTATGGCAACTCTGACGGAAAATGTCGTCTGTTTCTGTCACCGGATGAAAATTATGTCGTCTGTTTCTGTCACCGGAGGAAAATGTCGTCTGTTTCTGTCACTGACTGAAATTTTTTTTGTCGTCTGTTTCTGTCACCGGAGGAAAATGTCGTCTGTTTCTGTCACTGACGGAAAATGTCGTCTGCTTCTGTCACTGACGGAAAATGTCGTCTGTTTCTGTCACTGACAAAAATGTCTGTTTCTGGTACTGAAGGAAAATGTCTGTTTCTGCCACTGACTGAAAATGTCGTCTGTTTCTGTCACTGATGGAAAATGTCTGTTCCTGTCACTGACAAAAAATGTCGTCTGTTTCTGTCACAGGTCCTCAGATCGGACGACACCGACACCAAGATGGCGTCTTCCTGTTCGTACGTGGCGCACGAGAGACTGAGCTACGCCTTTTCGGTATGGAGAATGGAGGGTGCATGGAGTATGAACGGACATCATCAGTTGTAGCTGGTGAGGGTCTTACAAAATACCATCTGGGGAAAGGCCAAAAATGATCCTGTGGCCGTCACAGCCCAACTTCCACAAATCTTCCAATTTCAAACTCATCCTGATGTTTGGACATTTTTTTCCTTTTACTTCAGTGAGAAAAAAACAAAATTACGGTCCTTTTTGGCATGGTTCCCCTTTCATCTACCACCACTAACACATACTCATCCCTAACCCATATATCTACCAGTCTACTAAAATCACTACACCTAACAACAGTGCCATGTTATAGCAACAGTTTCAAGGTCCCACCCGTTTGTTTTTGTTTTGCTGGCCCTGGAAACTGTTATTTTCTATTTTTTTTTCGTTTTCCATTGTGTGACTGATGGACGTTTATTCGTGTGTGAATGGTATTTCTGAAGATCTGAATGTGCATACGAACGAATAAGTTGTTAGTGTTACGTTGAGAGTTGACTGTGTTCATGTTTATGTTGAAATTCTAGTTGTGCTAGGCGTTGTGTCCTTGCTAAAGTTTCCAAAGTTCAGAGAGCTTAAATTTAGAACCGCACTCAAAACGGCAAACACGTACTTGTAATACAAAGCCTGTGGCAATATTTTTCCACACTATACCCATAAAGTAAAATTAATAGCACCTCTGGCTACTGTCAAATTATTGCATCTGAATGCCAGGTGGCAGCTAGTTAAAAAAGACTGCATTGCGCAATTCTTAACATCCTACATCAAACTGTTTCTTGTTTGGATCTCATGGCCAGTTGTCCAGTGGCTCATTTTTAGTCTATTAACCAAATTTCGCAAATTTGGCACTGGTGATTTTCAAGGAAAGCCCGGGTAAATAGGTGGCCACAGGCACGCGAGCTCTGCGAAACAAGACAATTACATCAAAGAGTGCCGCCGGCTAACCTTCAGCCCTTCCCCTGATGAAACACTTTCACTGCTGAACTGTAGGCACCCCTTTTACTTTCTAGTGCTGCCCCCTCGCGGCGGGACACCTGACGTTGGCAGTGATGTGACCTTCACGGTCCAGAGAATGTCGGTGTAGCTTGCGTGAAGTGTAATATCCTTCCGCCCTTTCAAAGTTAGGGTTTCACGTTCAAACTAACCTGCATCTGTTTTGGTCTTCGGACTATTATAACGTTACAAACAGACGATCGTGGCCGCTGGCAGGAATGATACGAACAGACTAGAATGAAATACGTTTAGATTAATGCTGTATTTGTGTAATTCGTTGTGGTTATTCCTCCTAAAGCCAGTATAACTTTCGGGCGTGTAGCCAGATAGCATCCTCGTACTTCGTGGCAATCAAGAAGCAACAAGTTCGTTTGTGGTGGTGGCTGGTCTCTAGAGAGTTATCGTTAAGTCGGGACTTCCTGCAAACTTTGGTCACACAATCCCCTCGTCATTTCGCTTACTCTCGTTTCACGTTTGAATTATATGATGTCGGCAGCAGGCCAAGCCAAACACGGTTAAAAAACAACCCCGTGTTTCTGGAGCGTTTGCAGGACACTGCTGTCGGGGGCCCGCGGTCTTTCTACATCGTGACTCCGCGCGCTTGGTGGCCGGTACGTTCGGCCAACAGACTTGCAGGGCTAGGAAACTTTCTATCCAGCTCTTGGCGTTTCATCTCCGTTGGAAAGATCGCCGATGAGGCACGTAGCCAGGCTGCCTGCCCTCCCACAGGTCTCCTAGTCATTTGTCCGCCTGTAGGCAGGACTAGTCGGCAGGCGTTAGCCGGTAATCCACGGGGAACGGCTCAGACTTACCCGCTTTGATCACTCATTCTGGGAAATGCCTCAGCATTTTGAAATCTTCGACCATTTGAGGGAGGGGTACGCGCATCTCAAATCGTTCAGTATCACCTCAATTATTGCAGTTAGAGTAAGAATTAGCTCTACACATCGGTTATGTTTTGTGTCCTGTGATCTGTGATATCTAACGCAAGTGAAAGTGTTGCTCGGACGGAAATCGCTCAGACACAGGACAAGATCGACCCAAAAGCCTGTCTCGGAAGAGATGGGACTTCCCCCTCTCAAACCGGTGGGTTTTTTCGCTGCTCGCTTCCGCACGAGCCAACTCCGCATGATCCTCCTTATCAAGACCGTGTGAAACTTCTTCCGAGTGTCAGAATTGCCCCTCATAAATATGTTCTAGTGAGAACTGCCCCTGCACCGCTCCCGGTCACAAAAACGTCTGTTCCGGACTGCGGACAACTTCAAAAGTTGGGAATATTCCAGCTATTGTTTTTGTACAGACAAATTAGGGGTACAATTGTATTCCCCCGTCTGCTAGAGACAAGAGGTTTTTGCTTGTAACCATGTCTGTTGTTACGCCAGAGGCGCCGATTTCGAGTCTTTCATGGTGGGACCTTTGTGACCGTAGAAAATGTAAACTATGTACCACAAAACTTCTCTCATGTTAGAGATAATGTCCTTGATCTAATTTTTAGCGACTGTTGTGAGAAAAAAATCCCCGGACAATCTTTTTTTTTTCGTGGCTCTGTCACAGTCGTCGATTGTATCATATGTCCAAGATTTAGATGTGTCCGGCGTTCCACAATTAGGTTTTTACAACATTTGAGGTACTAGTTACATGCCAACGTGTTGAAATATATCTAGCCCTTGTTTCTCTATCACGAACAAGTTCGTGTTGTGTTTTGTGGACGCGTGTGGCTGCCCAACAGTTGTAATTTTCGACATCCAAGCCGAGAGTTTTCTTACATCCAATTTTTCGCGCCAGTTGCCCGGGAGTACAGTTTCTGTGGTACTAGCCCGTGCATGATGTCATCACCACTCAATATTCCCCCTGGGGTACCTTATTCCCCGCTGGTCTCCCCGAGGGGCTTTACCCCAATCCCTGCTGGGGCTTTCCCCAAGCCCAAACAGTCGGCGCCTCAAAGGGACGCGATGAAAAGTCACATTTACCGTAAGGTTAGACCCACCTTGCAAAATTACGTCGTAAATTTTCCAAATGGGATAACCTTATAGACTTCCAACAAGAAAAGAATCTAAAATTCTCGTCAGAAACGGAGGAGAGAAACAGATATGTGAGCTTCGAAAAAAATCGCTTTCTGTCCGAAGCCCTACGCAGAATTGCATGTCAGAAGATATCACTCCTTGGACAAGATCAAAGAACACAATTACTACCGGTCGCGCCCTTTCAGCCTCGCGCCATTTTCTCCTCATTTCCGACCACTGTTCTTACTCCTTACCGACCGACTCGTCCCGGTGCCTCATATTGCTGGAGGCTAGACGCGTTGATTTTCCTTAATTCGAGTTTAAATAGCTCCGCCCGGCGGGGGGAGGCAGTAAAAACTCCACTTCAAACGGCAACGCGACCGTCCGCCCTAGTCCCCCCTCCCCTCCCCGACCGGAACCGCAGCGGGGGCCACGACTTCCAGACGCGCGGACCAAAAATCTTATATCTCATTTTATCTAAGCACAACAATTATTGCACAGCAGTCGGGCATTCTTATAAAAGGTCGCCTTTAAAAGTCAACCGACAATTACATTACAAGATAAACATGTTCGTCTCAAATGTCAATAAGAACAAAACCTAAGCAATGCGAGCCCCACACCTTCCAAAAAGTCGGTCTAGGGCTCTATCTAGGCATCGAGTTTGTGGTCCTTGTCTTTCCCAACTGCTGAGAGTTTAATCTAGTGGATGCTCCCCTGGAAAAGTAAAGGCCACTAGTCCCGAAATCCAATTAGGCGCACACATTGGGAGGGCTGGACTCGCGTACTCAGAACAGGGAGGGGACCTGGTTTTTGGCACTGCAGAAAAGTAAAAAAATACATGTAAGGCAGCATCTTTATTTTTCGAACCAAAAAACAAAATCTTTATTTTTCGAACCGAAAAACAAACACGATCATACATATATAACGGTCTTGTTGACCCTGGTAGAAACAAGTCGAGAAATTTGTTGTACATGTATGTCCGTATTCGTTGATGTAAAGTGGGAAGAATGAATCATTCTATCCATGATAAATGTATTTTGGTCTACACGTAGTTTGTTTTTGAAGGAAATCCGTTAGAAGTAGGCCAGTGAGGACAGGAAGGGCGTGCTTTTAGCAGGATTATACTGTTGTGCGTAACTCCCAAATCTCGCGAGGGATGTCTTACCGGCACCTAATTGTAAAATACTTCCGACATCCCGGTATTGGGAGATCTATAGCGATAGCAATAGCACACTGACGTTCCAATAATGGCGCGAAACGTTCGTGAGATTTTACAGTACTTGTGCGATGATGACCCATTATGTGTGTTTGTGTGTGTGCCAGAAACCGGCTTGGAGTCTAGAACGCAACAACTGAATTGCCACTCAGTGTACTAGTAACCTCTCGAAGCCTTTGACTAACTGGAGTTGTTTCTTTGTGTTGTTTTGAAGCACAATTAGCAGTCTGATGCTCGGATTAGGGGAGTTAGTGGTCTAATTTGTAATCTAACCAGCGTCCGCCATTTTGTTTTACAGGTCTCCAGGCAAGAGCTGTACTTTGGGCTAGGAGCGCCACCTAGCGGACCCAACCACTTCTGAGAACTGCAGGGGTTCCGGCTAACAGACTCCGCCAGCCCGTCATTGTGCCAAAGGATTTCCAGAGCGCTATAATGGAGACAGCAAAAGACAGAGAGACCCGAAAATCCGTCCACGATTTTCCCGCCGAAATGCTGAGTCGTCGTCTTGCCACCCAAAGCCCTGTTGTGCTGCGCCGAATTGTGACACTATGTCGTGAAGTCTGCTGGCCAACAAGGGACTTTGACGACAAACACGAACATTTTTCAGAGCAGACAATGGTGGATTTTGTCGTCCCAAACGAACGAGACGGAAGACATGTTGGCAAATATCGAAGTGTTGTTTTAGGCAGAAAGGACGGCCCGGGCACACAAGGGGGTGGGCTGAGCCGAGGTATTAGCACACAGAGAAATGTTTTATATCACGCAAGGACAATGTTTTACCACACGGACAGTTTTGTTTTGCGACGCCCTGTCCTTTTTCTCGCCTTGGTACGGAATCCGATCCCTTCCCACTAAGAAAACTTTCCCACGCAAACAACCCAACGTCAAATACTTCACAGAATTTGCAAACTTGTCCCGAAATTTGCACTCTCAACCCTCTCTATACACCCTACTGAAGTCATATTTATAAAGCGAGTTAACTGTTTATTCGTCGCGATCAGTGGTTTGGTTTTTCTCACAGTTTTACATGCGCTTGTCATTTTTCATACATGTTTAGACCGAAGTCTCGTTAAACTTGGAAATGACAATATTGTAAGAAAAAACGACACAGAGAACCTGAAGGGCAACCAACACCGATCTGTTGTGAGACAGTGCGGTTCGTGTGGGCTCACCGGTTGTGGACACGGCCCCAGACCACTGTCTCCTACCAGCTTTCTCAGTTATTCTTTCTCGTTTATCTGTGAAAGAAAACAGAACCCTGCTAATAGAAAGTGTGAAAGTTTGGGGGAGGGATTTATTCTCCTTTTGACCTCTCACCTTCCCAAGCTACCGAAAGATAACGTGTTCTCGAGTCTTCCTATTCACACAGATTTTTAAGTTCATTTTTATAGGAAATTTAAATTTCCTTCTTTCTACGACTCCAAAGAAAATCAACCACTGACCACGGTGTCGAACTAGAACTGAGGTAAACATGTAGTTTCTGCCACACAAAAAAAGTATTTAACGAATCTTTAAGAAATGAAATGTTTCAATATCGGTCCTTTCTGTCTGGGCAACTTGATGACAATCCCAATTACCAAAGAGGCCAAAGTGGCCGTTGTTCTGTCGAGTTTTGTACATTGTATTCCTATGATAGAGTTATCTTTGTATTGTTGTCTGGAGATTATTGTGTATTTTATATTTTTGGTCGTTGAATATATATTTCGAATTTTATCTAAATCGCTTCTTGTCCCGCCTATTCTTACATGCGTTGTATGTTGTGGTTGAATGTATCCGAGAGAAGTGTGTGAATGAGAAAGAGCGCTCAATTATCAATATATAGTCAATAACAACGTTTTGCATTGGGAAAAAATTAAGTAATTGTTCCAAACCATCTTGAAATGACAACAGCTTTCTAATGCTTTCTGGCTATCTAAAAATGTGCTATCTTTACTTTTTACTATTTATTGTGTGCTTTCAATAGGCGCATGTATTGGAAATTTGCCATAATGTGCAAGATGGAAGTTTGTCACGTCTATTGTTTAAAGGACTGACGAAGGCAAAGGAAGCGGGGGTGCTGTAGGTAACAAAACATCAGAGGTATGACTGAGTCAGTGTAAGTGCAAAGTTTAAAAGTGTATATATTAGTAACTAGCAGTCTCCACCAGACTCCTTTGTGGGGTCGTGTGGCGTAGCGGCAGAGTGCTCGACTCAGAACCAAGAGGTCGGGTTCGTGTCCCGACATGCCACCGATCTTGTGCACGTGCCCTAGGGAAAGGCACTTTACACGACTTTCCTCGCGTGAAATTGAGTATATATTATCCTGTCCTGTATTTGTACTCTGTGTTGGTGGCGGCATGAAATAAGTTGATAATAACTTGAGTGTGCCGTCGCCACGTTTGGTCATGAAATGTTGGAACAAAAAGACTCCTTTGCAGCTAAATCGACCATGTTTCAACCGAGAACACCCCCCCCCTCATTCAACTGTAAGAAAATAACGTCATTTGGTTTGATGTTTTCTGGTGAGAAATTGCACTAGACTAATCTTCAGTCGGTTTCAAGCCCCGGGGTTTCTTTGGTTCGCTCTTCTGAGGCGAACCAGCAAAATTCTTGGAATGTCGAAGAGGCGAGTGTGTCGTCTTAATCAAGTTAATGGCTCCGAAGCACGATTCACTTTTGGCTTCGATTTCTGATTTTTTTTAAACACATAACTTTTACAGGCGGTGGTCCTTTGTTTGACTTTCAACTTTAATTTGTTTAACAAATTCACTGATCAATTGAGGTCCTACAAGTATAAAAGCGACCCTTGCTGTTATATGTATCCAGAACAGAATGAATGCCCACATATAGGTACTAGTAGTACTCTCCAAGCAGAGGTTTCGCTGGGCTTTTGGCATGTTTAAGGCTTTTTTTAATCGGCTTTCTCTTCAGTTTTTATCCACGTCAACCGTTTTTAACGTTTTTTTAACATAAAAAAACAGTGCAAAAATGAAAGTCCGGTAAAAAAGCCTTAAACTCGCCAAAAATGAACCAACACCCAAACCTCTGCTTGGAGAGTAACATGTAGGTACAGTGGAGAAGTATGTGCCGTGTTTTCTGTCAGCACGACCGGTTGGAAATCAAACCGACAAGACTTCATTTAGTAATTTGTCAGGACGGTAACCTTTGCCGGGCCGACAGCGTGCGTGGATGGAGTTGAAACTCTTCAGGATTCCTGACACTTGCTGAGCGGAATGCCGCGAACACGCGCGCGGACTCCCTCGGGACCCCGCCCGGTCAAAGTCAGGTTATTAAACGCCTCCTACGCTTCTTACTGAGGCGTTTCAGGTGGTTTGAGAACTACTTACCCATCCGTTCAGTCATTCTCTCGTCTGTAATTTCATCAATCCACAGCTCATCACCAACCAATCAGCAGCCGCCATCCCGACAAGCCTTGCGCGTGGACACGTTACCATGGTAACGGCACGACACTCCCATCTCTATCAACAAAGAAACCGTCTCGGCTGAAGAGAATGGTTATTGTTGCGATTTCATAGTTGTCAGTCGCAAGAAAATCGCTTGTTTCTTTATTTACAGTCGCCCTGCAAAAACATTCCATTTTGGTGTTTGGTTACAAAATCTGGACAACTTTCACATTCTTGAAATACAATCAACGTCTCATCTTTTTTTTTCGTTCTTAATTATTGTGTACTCAATGCTAAGAGGGTCTGATACTTTTCAGACATTTTGTTAGTTATGTAACAAATCAAAGATAAGATGCGGACCTGTTTTGTTGTTTCGTACCGGGCAGGGTAAGTGTAGCTGTCGGCACCACACCACGCTTCACCCCGGCTGAAATCTCCCAGCTGTCCCCGGTACCTCACCTTCTCGTACCCGCTCGCCCGTGACTGTATAAATACAGGCAGAAATCTCTCAATTACCATCGGGAAAATTTCATCATCGGTCTGGGCGGGTCGCGAATGTTAATAGAGGGCCTGCAAAGGGGGGTAGTGATTACAAATTACGCAAAATTTTCGCCGCCTATTACGAATTAAGTCTCTGAACTGATTACGACTTTACGATTTGCGGCTAATGTCCGATTACGAATTACGTTGATTTTTGCGGAGGCTGCCTACGAATTACGAAGTCTAAAACGGCCTGATTACGCCTTACGAAAAAGGGCTTGCAGGCCCTCTTAATAGTGTTTTTGTAAACTTCTTGGAGTTAATGTCGTCGTGATGTAGCCTCTACCAGGCTTCGGGAAGCGGGGAAACGACGTAGAAATTGTCCAAATAGACAGATAACATGCCAGGGGAGCTGTAAGAGAACAGTTACACAGTTTGCAGCTAACTAACTGTTCTCTTAGCGCAAACCAACTTCCCTGGCATATCACGTCTACTTGGCCAATTTCTACTCTTTTCAGCCGCTTCCCGAATCCTGGTATAGGCTAGTCGTGTGTGATCATCTGACTGAACGTGTTAAGTCCACTTTGAGACATTATAGACGAATAACATCGATGTTTCCCCACTTTACACACCTAAGTAATACAGAAAAATTCACATTTTTAATGAACTTAGACAAACCCTCGATCCTTAAACTTGTATGTTCTTATCTTATCAACATCACAGAGAAGCGAAAAGAAGTCGAAATTATGTAACAAACTGTAGTGCTAGTACTAGATTGATCTTGTTGTGTATATATTTGTGTATTCAAGTTAACCTTTGTACCTAACCCAGTGGGTATGTTTGTACAATAAAGGTCTTCATTCATTCATAATGCAAAATCAAGTGGATATGCCGTTGATATGAATCATGATAGCTAAGATTGTGCTCCCAATAATCAAGTAACAGATCGACTCGAAAGACTTTATCATAATTTCTACCAATGCAACAACGACGTACGCCTGTAGCTGTTTTATTCATAAATTTTGTAATTAATGTGATTAATTAAGAAGTTCTTATCGTTGTCCATCAGCATTTTGTCAGTGCGTTGAGCCAAAATACACTGACAGGAAGAAATTTGATCTCCAGACTAAAACTGCAGGGGTGTTGGCCGTTTTTTCCTCGAGCACGTTTCCCTGTGGAGATATATCCACAAGGTGTTTGTATAGCTTTTCCAGACAGCGACAACCATGTATTATTTTCCTTACGCTTGTGCTAAACTTGACTTGAGGTAGAAACAGATCGCTAGGATAGCAGCCATTTTGTTAGCCTGGTATCTAGGCTATCGTGGTCTGTCTTCGGGGCTCTCTATATATTTCTGTTTCCCCGTCCAGCTCAACTCCGTAGGAGTTTTGCATAGTTTCCACCAGACTCCTTGGCTTTTCAGGCTGAAAAATAGTAGAAATCGGCTAAGGGGAACATGCAGGCAAGCTGGACCCTCTATGGCCGGCCAACTCTGGCCAATGATGTTCCCCCTAGCCGATTTATACTATTTTATTCAGCCTGCAAAGGTGTCTGGTGGAGACTAAGTTTTGCACGCGAAACTCCCATCGTGCAAAACCTACCGGGGAACCTGGCTGAGTCGGGCGGGGGAGAGCTCCTGCAGCCCCGAAGACAACTCGCCCCAACCACGATAGAAGACTGGACACCAGGCTACCATTCTGTGTGAAGCTGTAGATCTCGTGTTGACAGGCCGCGGTCGCCGTTTAGCTGATGCTGACAACAACGCGGTGACGTAGACCAGTCCTGTTGTCGTCTGAACCAGCTGGGTAACAGTACGGGTCAGTATAAAGGGATGAGTCAGTTACTTCTGGGCGTGATGGGCAAATAAAGGTTCCAAAAACCCGAGACTCAATATACTGTACTCTCCAAGCAAAGGTTTCGGTTTGGGCTTATTTTCGAAATAAAAAATAAAAATGAAAATACGCCAAAAATAAGCCCAAACCGAAAACTCTACTTGAAGAGTAAATACACTTATCCATTGACAAAAGTTGTGTTGTAATAGTGGGGGTTTATAGGCGCTACCAAGTGACCCGGAGGGGTCTAGACCTTTTAGCCGAGTGGTTAGAGCGTCAGGTTTTGAAGCTGGTGCTTGGGAGGTCGTGGGGTTCAACCCCGTTTAGTAATACAGTTACAGTGTAAAGAACGAATATCTTTGTAAAATTTATTTTCACAACTCTTCTGTACTATTTGCCCTGTATGTCCACCAATCAATTCCAAAAACAACAAGCCAACTAAACGACTGACCTCCTTTCGATAAGCTTTACTTCGCTGATGCCGAGCTGCAACCAACATACTAACGAACGGTATGCCGTATGGAAACAAACTCACCAAACATAACCGCGGTCTTCCCTGGTCAGTTCAGGGCAATTAACGGTTCTCCCCTTATCGCACACCCATCAGCAGACCCTTGTGCCCCGGGGCGGTTCTTTAATCATGACCTGCCACATCAAACCGGAGTGTCAGGCGGGACACTGCCCAGCTGTGCTCCCCGGGGTCCCGGGGGAAGTGTCCCCCACGGGTGACCGTGTACGGAGATCCCCGGGGGCAAGCGCCCATCAGTCTCGGGCGGGGGATCGCTTTGTAGCCGCCGCCCGCTAGTACAGCGCGCCCGGCTGAAACGACGATCCTCCGACAGGTTGTCGGAAACGCCGATATATCAGGCGTTGTGATGATAAGGTAGCGGGGATGGGTGAACAAAGTTACGGTACGCATGGTACGTGTGGAGCGGTGCGTTTGGGAGGACTGTCAGGATTACTTGAAAAGAATAGAATAAAGAATAAATTACTACTACTACTACTACTACTACTACCTGCGACAGATGAAATACATTAAGGTAACTATTAAAAGTGCATATAAATATAATCATGAAAGTTCATCTGTGTTGGTAGTTACATGTTTAAAGCTAAAACACAAAGACTTTCTCTCAGAGCTTTCGCCACCAGTCACTTTGGTCTTCCTCAGTAGACTAACCTAGTGAGGCTTGTCTCGTAGCTTCTGTAAAGTGTGGCGTCAAAGGTATCTGGTAGACGATGTCGGCCCCCGTCTCGGTTGAGTGAAGGGTGATGGGCACTGATGTAAATAGCCTCTTTCACCCCAGGCCCTCTCAAGAAATAGTCTTGTTCGGTGTCCAATATACATATAAATATAGATAGTTTTTGCGCCATATGTCTGCATCTGGTGGCTCAAGGATATTACGTAACGCCCTGCTATTTGGTATTTGTAATTTTGTATATCACATGGACAGTTACGGCTATGGATCGTCGTTCTGTTTCATGTCATTTGAAAGTATTGAGACTCACGACACTTCAGTTGCTAGCCACAGCTACTCTCCAAGCAGAGGTTTGGGTTCTGGGGGTATTTTAGTGTGTTTTTAGGCTTTTTTATCGGGGTTTCTCTTTTGCACTGACTTTTTTCCCACCCCGATAAAAAAAAGCCTAAAAACACGCCAAAAATGACCCCAAACCCAAACCTCTGCTTGGAGAGTTAGCCACAGCATCAGAACGGAAAACAAAGAATTCTACCCGTATTTTCGTAGATTCGGTTTCGATGCGGTTTCCCAGGAATATAAACAGGTGCCTTAAGATAAGAAAACACACCTGGAGTAGGTAAGAGTACCGCCTTAGGAAATGAAGTCTTACGATGTTGTACTTTTTCAATTAAACTACCAGTGCACCTGCGTACGATGGGTGGTGGACAAGAAAAGGATTTCAACAGAAAGTTTAGCCTCTACCAGGCTTCGGGAAGAGTCATCATCATCATATTCCTTGTCATCCTGGCGGACGAACAGTTCACTAGAGTGGAGTTTGGCTACTCTCCAAGCAGAGGTTGTGGGGGAATGATCGTTACCTTTTTATATATGGCCGTTTTTTGTGTCCTGATCCCCACCAAAGGTGGCCGCGGAGTGGATACTGCCTGGCCAATTTGATACTGTCTTTTTGCCACCGAGAGGGATCTGCTTGGAGATTAGAGTTTGGCCAAATAGAGAGAGATAACATGTCGGAGGCCTCTTCCCAGCCGCCTCCCGAAGCCTGGTAGAGGCTACAGAAAATTGGCCTTGCACATTTTTTCGGTCGAATGGTGAGAAAATGTTGAGTCACAATATATGACTTGTCTTCTGTCGGCGATTGGCGTTATTTGTTTACGAAACGTTGATTTTTCTAATCACTGTACTCCATACACACAAGCATTGCATGTACTATTAATGGTGAAAAAGGTATAGAATAAAATATCCTAATTTATACTAAGAAAACAAGGGGTACTATGATATACAATCGATTATTGGAGCAAATTAAAAGCCATCTTCCTTGCTATTTGTATAGACGTTCTCGAAACGTGGACCACTAGATATGCACATTTCTTTACTGTATACGTACTAGTTTCAGACACTCAAAAAAATTCTCAAAACTTTTTGAGGTGTCAGGAATTGTGTTATTTTGGCTCCATATTGTTAACTTTGTAATGTCTCTTTGTACGTTTCTCTTCAATTGTAATACATGTATGTATATTTGAATGTAATGTGTAGACCACAGGACGAATAGCCTCTTATGAGGCTAATTGTGGATCTAAATAAAACTCAAGCTCATGTAACACGTACAACATGGGGCTAGACAATTCAATGGCATTTTCCAAGCGCTTTTAATACAACAGTCCATCGAGAAGTCTACACTGGTTCTCACACAAGATGACAGCACGGATCGAGCTCGCGGTTTGCCGATTCTGTGGTATTTGAACTTGGCCGTGGATTATGTACTTAGCACAAAGCCATGCTAGGGTTTCACCCGATATGTTACCGCGGATTAGGAGAATGTCACAGACTCGAGCTGACGACTCGCAGACAGGACACTTGGCGGGTCAGCAACCGTGGATATGAACGTGTCGTATATTTAGTGCTGCATACCTAAACCCACATTTAGGTTCAGGCCCGGATTCAAGTCCAGAGGTTTAGGTTCAGTTCCGGACTTGTAAGTCTGGACCTAAACGAGGGTCTGCATGCCCTTTTTCGTTAACCGTTATGGGCTATTTTAATTCACCGTTAATCGTTGCCGGCCTGCTCTAATTCAACGTTAAGCGTTATCGGTATATTCTTCGTGAAGCGTTATTGGTCCTTTTAATTCAACGTAAAACGTTATTTGTCATCCTAAATTCAGCGTTAAGCGTTAATGAATAATTCTTCGTTACGCCTAATTTTGCCTTTCAAAGTGCAGGAAAATGTGTCATTGAAGGTTTAAAAATACAAAATTTCCCGGGGGAGAATGCCCCGGACCCCCTACATTGCTCGCGCCTTTGGCGCTCGACTCGCGCTTCTGCGCTCGGTGCCTTCGGCTCCGGGCCAGAACCAGCTTTCCCGTCAATTTCCGGAAGTTTGCGGAGAGTTACAGATTTTTTTAACGAATCCATCAACGTTAACCTTGACAGGCAAATTAACAAAATCTTGAGTAAAAACATGTAAACATCAGAAGGACCGCAAACACTCTCAACACCATGATTTGCCTCTCAAAATGCGGTAAATTGCGTTTTTGAAGGCTTAAAAATCCTAAATTTCCCGGGGGAGCATCCCCCCGGACCCCCTAGATTACGAGCGCCCTCTCAAAATCCTAAACTGAAAACATGCAAGCTGGCCGACGTCGACTCGGACTCACCTTTATTTGTGGACGCACTCGGGGACCAGGGCAGGTGGGAAACACAGGGAACACATACCTTAAATGCATGCTTCATTACATGTATTTAAAGGTATACGTAATTTTGTCAGTGATCACCTTTCTCACAAAGCAAGATACTAAATCCAGTGCAGCTCGAAAAAAGGCCTGTCAATTTACCGTTAAGCGTTGCCGACCCTCCTGAATTTACCGTTAAGCGTTATCGGCCCTGCTGAATTTTCCGTTAACCGTTGCCAGGACCCCCCCATGCAGACCCTCCTAAACCCATGGCATATACAAAATTGCATGTTGGCAACCTTGCGATGTTGTCTGGGTGAAACTTTGGCCACATAACATGGAGGCCGACACTTGACGATGCCCGATGGCAATGTTTTCTTCATTTTGCAGCACAGATTTTGCAAACTACAAAACGTTTTAGGTGCATGGTTTGGAAAGAAAAGTGGTATGTGAAATGGTCTTTTATGGTAATGAGTCCGGACTCGGTTCTTGACTTTTAGGGTTTTTTTGGACTTGAAGGTATATTAATTTTACTGTCCGGTGAAACTGTGCGGGGTCTGTATCTGTATCTGAATAGCTGGTATAACCTAGCCCCCGCCAGGCCTTTCTACCGGAATACGGATCGCAAAATTCGGCAAAAAGGCGAAGGCGGCCAGCTAGTCAAACCTACAAGGCGGCCAAACTCCCCTGGCAAATATTCTCCTATATATAGCCAGCGTAGTTAGTCTGGTAGAGACTAGGTATAACCGTCCTTCGGTGTAACAAACCAGCTTCGCAGGCACGCGGCGCGGCGGCAGCTGGCTACACTAGTACATCGAACGACTTGTTACACCTAAACCCATGAACATCTAACGCTAAACGTTGCCCATACTGTACTTGGTGACAGCTAGTTCCACTCTTGCAATAGTTCCAGGAATGAATGAGTTTTTGAACACCTCAACCCTTGGTTGATATAACTCTGGTACTTGAAGGCATGACTATTTTTTGTTCTTTTCTGAGCTGGCATTAGTCGGTACCTCTACCAGTTTATTAGTCATTTTGTACATCATGCATAGTCTGGACATTTTCCCTCTGTCTTCCAGTGACACCCACTGGTCGCTTTCCAAAAGAACCGACTAGACATAACCATACACCCGAGGACTAGATATATCGCACTATAGGTCGCATCGGTACAGTGAGTTGGTCTAAACAGGCTGGTCCTACATAAAACCAATGGTCTCGCGCTCACAATTACCTGTAGTTTGCGAATTAACCACAAGAGGCCGTTTCTGAACGGTGGACGTGCAAACCTCCTAATATGTTTGTTCAGGTTTAGAGATTGGAAGTACTAGTAGTACTGACGTGTTTTTCTTGGCAATCAATGCTTTTACTGCTTTATTGTTGAGGCCAAGGACCAAGAAGATCCAAGACGAGCGATGCCCTGTTGGTTTGTGGGTGTCAGTGCAGTGCACCTGTCTGAATTTCCTTCCTTCCCTCTTTCCTAACTCTGTGCCTATCTCGCTCTCCCGCTCAAAGTAAATAAATCGGTGTTAGTACCTGCCTTACCAACTACAATCAATAGATGGCGCTACGATGCCGTTTGTTTCTGTGGGTCATGGCATTGGATTTCAGAAAAGGCCCAATTTCAACTAATTCAAGAAGCCCAAGAAGACCTTCACTAAGCTCTACATTGCTTAGTACGTTTACTACAGAACCATAGTACATAAAACATCATTAAACACCTGGGTCCTCTCTCGAGGTACTGTATTGAGTTAAATAGGAACTTATGTTTGTTCTATCATGCAAAGATATTACTAGTATGTTGACCAAAGGTTTCTCAAAATACGCAATACAGATCCATACCATACATCTCACTGACTCAGGTGTTAGCATAAAAAAAGACGATCAGCCGTTTTCAGTGGTTTGTATCAGAGTTGATAGCATTTCCAGCGTCTACACATGTTCAAATCCCCCTCCATTCCCTTTTCATATATCGACATGTGTTGATGGCAACCATAAATGTGCATCTGTGCCGCCCTGTGCCATGTTAGATGTTAGACGACACCTTCAGTGAGTCAGTGGAAGTGTAACGCAGCCAAACTGGTGGGAGATAAGCTAGCGTTCTCTTCTTGGATTCTTGCCAACAACAAAGCCGAAGAAAGTGAGACAGCTTCCTTTGTGTGCTCGGAGTAGTTCACCGGCAGTTCACAATTCTGTACTTTCGGGAAGGACATACGTTTCATCATGTCTACCGACTGGATGACCATGGCGGCTGCTCTGATGGCGCTTCTTGTGACCTCGGGGGCCTTGGATCTACGTAAGTAACAAGGATAAACGCAGACGACAGAAAGGTCTTCACGCTTGACCTTACTGCCGAATGTACCGCTAGACTCCTGTGAGTTTCAGCGCAACATTTGGCCAACATATGACTTGATACTTTTCTAAATCTTGCCATGTGAGCTCTGTACTTCATTTTGTCAGGTTCAACGTGAAGAAGTTTGGGTTTAGTGAGCGAAAATAAGACAGACGGCCTTGGTTCGTTGGTGTTGTTTTGACTAAGAGTTGAGGCACCGGCTGTGAGACTGTTGAGGGAGGATGTACATCCGGTAACGGGCCTTTAGCACTGCGATTTTGTCGGGGTTTCCTTTATATCACAGTACTTGATCGCTGTCCACTTATAACGCTAAAAAATAGCAGCTTGTAAACGCTAATCTACTCTGTTGGTGTCAAAACTTGGCAGCCTCTCACCTACTGCACGTTCCGAAGTGAAAATGAAAAATGTTCAACTCATATTTCTCTCAAGAAAGACTTAATATAACTGGCCTTAGCATGATGCCATCTTGGTTTGGTAAGGTTTACGGTTGGTAACCTAACCGTTGTAATATCCAAGCTAAGTGGTTCTCTACCTCGGCAAAAATGCGTCTTATTATTAATTGAAAGGTAAACCTCCAAGTGCCTCGTTACATCAAATAGAAGCCGTATGGAGCTTCCGTATGCCCAGCAGGTCACCACCTGTCGGTGGGCGGTAGACTTCCGACCTAAACACGGCATGTTGACTAGGCTAGCGGCGCTGTTGCATATACGTTGTACAATCTTTTCGTGTGTCGTGAGATTTTCAACGATGTCATCACAGAATTGTCGTGACAAGATTGTACGACAACCATTTCCTTCACGACTTACAACAACAACAAGGCGGCTGAGTTTTGTAGGACACAGGCGATGACTGTCCCTAGAACGTCCTGAATTCGTTGTCGTAAACCTGTCGTGCAACACACGTGCAGGAGATAAGCGAGAATCGTAATGAACCAATACCGATGTTACCACTGGTGTGGCCCGGGCTTGTGTTGACTTAACGTGGAAACATACCTGACAGTCCCAGGTGGCAACAACAATTCCTGCCTCCCAAACTAGACAAACAACAGACGTACGGACCGCAAATCTAGTACCTGATGGAAATGTTTTTCAACAAAGGAATAAGGCAGCACGATATTGAATTGAGTCTAGAAGAAAAATTAAAAGATGGGGCCAAGAAAGAATAAAAAAAGCAGTAGATTTGACGTGTATGGAGAGATCTAATACACAAAAGAGTGTCAAATTAACAAATCTAAATTTTGAATCTGATAGCAAATTTAGTTGGCAGAAAAGCAAAGTAAAAGTGTAGATAGCCAGTCTTTAGAACTGTATCTTGGCGAACATATGTTGAATCTGACCGGGTTTAATGGGAGAGTTTGGCAGTGGATGAGAAATATATAATATAGTTCGTTTTCTTCCTCATGCGTTCTTCCTGTTCCTCTGGCTATCTACAGTACAGAGTACCGGAAATCTTGCCTTGCTGATGTCAGGTCAGCACTTTAATAGTTAAGGGAAGTCGCTTTACAAGTCTATCCTACCAGCCCTCTAGCCGCTACCAGGCCTCGGAAAGCGGTCGGAAAGAGTAGAAATCGGCCAAATAGAGAGATAGCATGCCAGGGGAGTTAGTCTGCTGGAGAGAATAGTTCGGGTGCGGCAAAATGTACTCTCTAGCGGTCCAACTCCCCCGGCATGCTATTTCTCTTTTTGACCGATCTCTACTCTTTCCAGCCGCCTCCCGAAGCCTGGTAGAGGCTACCAGCCCTACCCACATTTGCACTATGATTAGGACACTCAGTCGCCTGGGTACAATCTTATTTTTTTACACTGGGGCTCCTATACCTGCTACCTAGCCTCTACCAGGCTTCGGGAGACGGCTGGAAAGAGTAGAACTTGACCAAATAGAGAGATAACATGCCGAGGGAGTACATTTTGCCGCCCCTGAAAATACTTGCCGCATTTGGACGTTATGTGATCGTGAAGGCGAACATCGATAAACATGATTTATTCAAATCATGACCTCATTTGCATAATTTATGAGGAAGTGCTAAAATAGCCTTTTTTGTTAAGATAAGGCTGTCACTGGGTGGAGAATATGATCAACTTATATAATCCATGCAAATGAGACTCTTATTTGCGAAGTCAATGATTAAAATTGTATAATTCGTCAACCGGAAGGATTAACATCATTTGGCGAAGGTATGAGGTCGTGGAACTCTTTATTACTTCTACCATCTTTTATCTAGATGTTCCCGTGGTCGGAATGGGGACATTTGACGTCAGAGGTCTCGTGCATCGCCAGAACGGGAACTGGACTGTTGGCGTCACGGTCTCCTGGGAACAGCCCGATGGTGACGATCTACTTTTTCTTCCAGCAGTTAAACACTAATTTAATTATGTATTCCACATTTTTATATTTACCGAAGGAAAACATATTGTTTTTCCTCGGTTTCGTCCTCTTCTTCTCCAAACAAATAAGGTCAATGACCTGTACCAGACGTCTCTCACCATGGTAACTGGTGTTGGGTTACATAATGTTAGTACTAAAATTGTACTGTATACTAGTAACATTGCGTACTTAATACGTTTGTACTATATTCCGTAAAATTGCACTGTATACTAATACGATTGCACTGTATTCCGTAAAATTGCACTGTATACTAATACGATTGTACTGTATTCCGTAAAATTGCACTGTGTACTAATACGATTGTACTGTATTCCGTAAAATTGCACTGTGTACTAATACGATTGCACTGTATTCCGTAAAATTGCACGTATTCCGTAAACTTGCACTGTATACTAATACGATGGCACTGTATTCCGTAAAATTGCATGTATTCCGTAAAATTGCACTGTATGCTAATACGATTGCACTGTATTCCGTAAAATTGCACGTATTCCGTAAATTGCACTGTTTACTAATATGATTGCACTGTATTCCGTAAAATTGCACTGTATTCCGTAAAATTGCACCATTCCGTAAAATTGCACTGTATACTCTGGCTGATGCCCTCCGCTGTTCCAGGGTCCGACCCTGAAGGTTACATGGTGCTGTTGAGGGACCCGTATGCTGGCGTCACTTCCGGATCGCAAGGCATGCCGGATGATGACTTCCTAGACGACTGGGAAGGTGACTTCCCTGACTTCGACTTCTCACCGGTGTTCCCCGGCCCTGCAGCTGTCAAGACGGCCAGAGAACGCCTTGAAGACCGCGGATTCGTCTTCGTCGTAAGAAATCTAAAAAATATTAAGTCGTTGTGTCACATTTTTTTTCATACATTACTTTATCATAGGAGTCGACCTATGCAACAAGGTTGCGGGAGGATCTAAGGTCTAAGGTCTACTTTATCATTTTGCATTACTTTATTACCTCATTGTTACTATTTATTACAATTATTGGTGTTTGTATTTTTGTTACAATTATCATCGTTGTTGATATATATACGTTATTTATTGAAAAAGACTGTCACTTAATTTTGGTCAGGGAGCTTAAAGAGCATTCCTGTTTCTTACGACCTTTTTACATGTATTATATGTTAATAAAGTTGAAATAAATAAATTTTAAAAATACCGAATCAATTTTATTGGCCAAAATTTACATTCACATATATCGAGAGTTTAAAAGACTAAGTTTGGAAACTTTCATTGAACAACTAGTTTTGACGAGAAAATGTATGGTGAGTTCCCTTTTTGTGTTGGAACAAAGCTTGAACTTTGCAACTATGGATTCTACCAACACAGATGAGCTTTCATTCGAACATATGCTTTTCTTTGACAAAGTAAATTATAAATTTGCTCATCTCAACAAGGAAAGGGAAGATGGAAAAAGACAGAGGGAAATGGGTATTTCTATGTACATAATTAATCTATTATCATTTTAGTCAAGTTGCTGTTACTTTCTTTGTTTAGTTTTACTTTACTTTCACTTAGATGGTTTCACTTTGTGTTTCGTTTGTGAAAAACAACAACAACAACAACAAAAAGAAATGCCGAACCAATGAACAATGGTTTACCATTGATGTTATTTTTCAACTTCATCAGAATACAGCAAACTTATTATTAGTGACTGAATCTTGTCACTGAATCAGTCTTATAAATAATACAAACGTACATTGTCAAATACAAGAACATTACATTTTTCTTAATTTTATGGATGACATTCGCGCGCGCATTGATTTTCGTATTGTCCAGCGAGGCTCTGGCCTGTCTCTAGGCCTGGGTAGCCGATGGTAGTTAGCGACAATACGGAGCCGGGCACCCAGGCTACCGAAGCCACGACTCAATCTAGAACTCAGTACAGTACATACGTACAGTGCTGATTCATAAATTCCGCAAAAAGCCAGCGTCGCTATGTCCTGACGCAAATTCACAATTCTGTGTTTTACTAGCAATTTAATTTTTGGCCGGAATTTTTTTTATTCGCCCGCGCACACTAGTTTGAGGGTCTTCAGAGGATGTCATCCATAAAATTAAGTCGGTGTGGCCTTATTATGGAAGAGGGCTTTTAGTTGGATGAGGGTGGATTTGCAACTGTGTTGTTTTTATGACAAATGGTATGTTGTAATATCCTCTGACCAAGAGAGTAAATTCCACTATCGATCATCAGGGACAATGACCCTGGAAATACATTACGCTATCATTTTATACCACAAAAATTCGTAACCGGACCTTACAGTAAAGTCGATCTCATATCAAAACAATGTTAATGAAGGGAACAAGAAAGAAAGATATGCATATCGTGTATGAAATGTCTGAAATATTTCACTACAGGAGACGGAATCTTTCACGGTTATGGACTTGGAGTTCACGCATAACTACGAGATTGAGGTAATCATGAGTAAGAAATCTTTTTTCATATCCGTCCTTGGTGCTGAACGCCATCCACACACACACACACGCATGCAAACATACCTGTCCTTGGTGCTGAACGCCATCCAAACACACACACACACATGCAAACATACCTGTCCTTGGTGCCGAACGCCATCCACACAGACACACATGCAAACATACCTGTCCTTGGTGCTGAACGCCATCCACACAGACACACATGCAAACACACCTGTCCTTGGTGCTTAACGCCATCCACACACACACACACACAGACACACATGCATGCAAACATACCTGTCCTTGGTGCTGAACGCCATCTACATACATACGAACCTACTAGTACGTGACTGTTGTAGTGGAAATGAGTTGTGTATGGAAAAAAATGATATGTACAATGTCCTCTTTTGATCGTACCCTAGGTCGTGGTGTTGAACAACACGGACAGTGCGGGGAGAGGTGTGGTGCACCCGTTCGTTACTCCAGGTCGGTACGGTACTACCCCCATTCTACTTGACGGCGCTCTCACTGCGCTCTCTCTGTGACCTGACATTGACCAGAGCGCGTAGAGAGCGCCGAGAGATCGCCAAGGTCGCCATGTTTGGAATATAAATTACTGTTTAGACCGTCGTGCGCTCTCACGGCGCTCGCTGTGCGCTCTCATGGCACTCGCCCTGCGCTTTCACGGCACTCGGTCTGCGCTCTCACGGCGAAGGTATGAGCCGGTTCAAAACAGTCACCAAGGTGACGGCGCTCATGGCGCTCTCAGCGGGCTCCCACGGCGACCTTGCCGATCTCTTGGCGCTCTCTCCGCGCTCCGGCAAATTTCAGTTCGCAGAGAGAGAGTGCGGTGAGAGCGCCCTCCCAGTGGAATGGGGCCTAACTTGGCGCACGCTTTTGCGCCTAATTATATGTGCGAATTCTCAATCCCTAGCTTAGTAAAATCTAGTGGAGAAAATGAGTAGCCTTATTCATGTATTGAATGTTAGAAATATTATTCTTAGGATATCAAAAAGACGATATAGAAATCGAAGATATCATATAGAAAAAGAATATCTTATCACTGTTTGGTTTGTTCGTTACAGACTGCTACACCACTACCCACGACTTGAACTACTGCCGTGATCAAGGTAAAGTTTTCTCTTTAATATACTTCTCCGTATCCATGACATAGAAAAACTGCGTTGAAAAAAACTCTGACCCATACCCCTATAGCGTAAAAACTGCATGCTTATAGGCGAGAGTAGGGGTGACCTGGTGTGCTTGTTACCGACCTGGTGTGCCGACAGCTTAACCTTAACCTTTAGCCTGCTAAGGTATTTCTCTGCCACCAAATGTGTATCACTTATGGGGTTAGGCAGCAGGGAGAAGGTTATCCACCCTCTATATATCGAATTCTGTAATCATTTATATGTTGAAAACGAGATACACTTTCTACTTGACTGTACATTATATAAAGATGAACGCTAAGAGCTACTTTACAATTAGACAAGATATGTAAGAAAATGTCAAAGCAGGACATGTTTAAACACTTGATGTCATACAAGAACGAATGTACAGTAGACAAACTATGTAATTATGTTTCCAAATGTTTCAAAAAGAGAGAAGAAAGGGCAACTAAAAGTAGATGATAGGTAGTTTATAGTATTATTGTAATGTATAGATTCCTAGCACTTTGCATTAGAATATAGCGTACCAGTATGAAATACTCATGTTTTACATACTGGACATCCTCTTGTGCATTTAGCCCATCTGGGCAAGAACATGCAATAAAGATTCATATCATATCATATAATCAGCTGTAGTGTTCGCCAGCCAACCGGCCAACATGTCCCTCCTGAATGTCAGCGTGACGTGTGTTGAGGTGGTGGAGAATGACGACATGTCAGACAAGGGACACGGACAGGGCAAGAGGAACAAGACGGTTGCCATGGCGACCGCGTGGATCTCCTGGCTCCGCCCCGTTCAGCTGGGCGGTGACGTCATCACGTACGTCATCCGCCTGGAGCATGACGGGAAGAATGTGCAGGAAGGCGTATTTGCCAAGTCGGTGAATGAGGTAAACATTATGATGTTGTGATTGTGAACAATCTTGTCGGTAGAACTACCTGACACTATCATATTATCGTCTTAGACCTTAACGTCGGTAATATTCCATTACAAAAACAAGCAAAAACAAAGGTTTTTAATGATCAAACTTAGATGGATACATTGATAACCGCGGGTTGGGTGGGGGGCAAGACGAAAGTTTCGGTGCACTGAATGTTCATATAACTGTTTTCTCCTGTAGTGCTGCATTTGCGTCAGTTTGCTACGAAAGACCATAGGTACACTTTTTTTTCTTGTGTGTGTACTTCGAGTTACAATGGGTAACTTCAAGTTTCTATGAGTACTTAGAGTTTCTATGGGTATACTTCGAGTTTCTATGGGTACTTCGAGTTTCTATGAGCACTTAAAGTTTCTATGAGCACTTAAAGTTTCTGCGAGCACTTAGAGTTTGTATGGAGTTTTTAAAGTATATTTAAAGTATTCCCATAGAAACTCTAAGTACTCATAGAAACTCGAAGTACACACACACAAGAAAAAAATAATATATGTACCTATGGTCTTTCGTAGTTTGCTGTTTGAATGTATTTTCATCCTTGAAAGCACCAAAAGCAGAATTTCTGCAATCTATGTGTGCCCCCCCCCCCCCGACGTGTGATCATGATTCAAAACAAACACTTTTGTAAACATTCTCGTTCCCAGGATGCAAACAGAAACCCACTCGTTCCCATCCTGTACGTCATTGACCAAGTGAGCCTGAACAAGACCTACACTTTGAAGGTAAGTTATGTGGTATCAGTTGACAGTATGTTATCAGAACACTTTTCTTTCACAAGTGTATGGAAAAAATCCACAACAGAGTGTGCTATATATTGTTCGAGATCTTGTGGCTAAGCGTTTTTTGTTTGCTGAAAGCTGTGTACATGGCTCAAATTTGCACAGAATTTTTCAGGCGCAAAAATTCAAGGGTAGAAATCTAGTTTACAATGCCAACAAGATTTTCACTGTTTTAAACATTGTTGTTTTTCACATTTTCTTGCACTACAAGCCTACCTGGCTTCATAATGACATTTTGGGAGTAAAAGATCAACGTCGTTGTGCCACAAAAACGTTTTGAAGCTGCGGAAGACCGATGTTTGTTTACATTCTTTTTAGGAGGCTCCTAAAAATACAGCGGGCCTGGCGCAACTTATTCTCGCGCTGCGCTGAGTCACCGGAAAAGCGAAATAGCGACGCTAATATGTTGTTATTTAAGTTATTGAAAATGACAATCAAGACGAGAAAATTCAATTCTTTATATTTACAGTTTTGGCGCAAAAATCATACATATATAACCAGAACAAGCTGCTAGGGGGCCTAAACTCATGTCATTTCTTCCCTACCCCAAGAGCTATCTACCAACCAAAGTTCGTGACCCTAGCATTTCTAGATCGTGAGATATCAAAACCGGAAGTTCTGCTGCGGTACCAACAAAAGCCGCCAGGGGCCCCAAAATCTAATAATTTCTAGGTCTCATCAAGACCTACCCACCTACCAAGTTTCATGACAATACATGTAAAGCTTCTTGAGTTATGCTGTTCACAGACAGACAAATAGACGAACGGACAGACGGACAAACGCTACTGAAAACATAACCTTCTTAGCGAAGGTAATAATCTTACAACCTCGTAGGTGACGCCGCTAGTGAACAAGACGGGAGATTTCAGTCCGTACGGGATGGTGGCACAACTCACCTTCCACACCTACAACCTCTCCGCAGGTGAGGCTTAGGGGAGGTTTTTTTGTTTTGTTTTGTTTATTTTTTTGTTGTTGTTTATTTGTACTAACAACAGCATGACTGGCAGCCGTGAAGTACAAGGCTGAATTGTACAAAATGAAAAAAAAAGGATAAAACTAAGGTACATACAAACTTAGGTTGCTGGAAGTAGGTTATGAAGGAACGGGATATATAGAAAACATTATAGGGACGTGAAGCAAAGCAAACGGCTTCAGAAATTCTGAAATGAAAGAAGAGCAAATAAAATATTCTAGTATAAATAGTTCACCCTTTCAGGGTAATGACCATGGCCATAATATATCCTATCCTATCTTTTCCTATCCTATCCTATCTTTTCCTATCCTATCCTATCCTAACCTAACCTATCCTATCCTATCCTATCCTATCCTAACCTATCCTATCCTATCCTATCCTATCCTATCCTATCCTATCCTATCCTAACCTATCCTATCCTATCCTATCCTATCCTATCTTATCCTGTCGTTTCCTATCCTATCCTCCTATCCTATCCTATCCTATTCTAACCTATCCTATCCTATCCTATCCTATCCTATCCTATCCTATCCTATCCTAACCTATCCTATCCTATCCTTACCTCCTATCCTATCTTTTCCTATCCTATCCTATCTATCCTATCCTATCCTATCCTATCTTTTCCTATCCTATCTACCCCATCCTATCCTATCTTTTCCTATCCTATCCTATCTACCCCATCCTATCCTATCCTATCCTATCGCCATGCCATGCCATGCCATGCCATGCCATGGCATATCCTATGCTCTACCAACCTGATGAAATTACTGTACTATACTATGCTATGCTATGCTATACTATGCTATGCTATGCTATGCTATGCTATGCTATGCTATGCTATACTACACTATACTATACCATGACTTAACCATGACTATAGTATATCCTATATATTCTACTAACCTTATGAAATTATTTTCCGACATAACCTCCTGTTTGTTTCCGTATTGCGCAGACGGTTGTTTCCCGGTGGCCGGGACCCAGGGCTCGGCTAGCGCTGTCTCCGGTTCACCCGTCGCCACGCCAGGGGCCGTCCTCACGGTCTGTTGTCTCTTCATCCTGTTGGGTCTGCTCTGGGACATCAAAACTGCGTATTTGCTTTAAATAGCGTCTTTATATTGTATTTTTCTAGTAATAAGGCCACAGCAAGTAATTTTTATGGGTGACATCAGCGCATGCATTGATTTTTGTCTGATTTTGGGAAAAACGCCTGAATTTGAAAAGAAAACAAGAAATTTTGTCGCCCTCTGACAGTGGTCAACATGCCGAAAATGTGTAAAGATAACTGTTGCCATGCAGGAACGTGGATGGCAGATAAATATGAAGATAGGAGACAAGACAGGATTTATTGTTCTGTCTTTTACTTTGATGCCGTGATGTATTTCATTCCTTTTATATGTGATGATGCCTGTGTATGGTGTATGTTAAAATAGTTGGCAGTAAACTTAGCACAATATAGGTATCATTTCTTGTTTAACAAGGTTTGCATGTATGATGTCAAAGTTTGAAAATGTAGGAATCTTGTTTTTTGGGTCCTGCCTTGTTTTTTCCGCCCTATCGCATTAGATTTGGAGTCTGCGGAGGATGTCATCCATACAATTTACTTGCTGTGGCCTTATGAATATGTCGTTGTAACCATTTTGGGCCCCCACCTTGGAAAAAAGTTGTTGTTATGAACCCGTATGTCTCCAACCAAAAAGATATAGATAGTAGTAGTAGAAGAAGACAAAACACTGCAACTTCGGAACATGGTGTCATGTACTAAGACCTGGGCTATTGGAAAGACAAACGGGGAATGTAATATTCTGGTCATTTGTGTTTGAACAGTTCAATGTAAAGAATTTAAGTGTTTCGTGTCAAACTTTGCGGATATTGTTACATGACTAATATCTCTATCGGGATATATATTGGCAGATACACATATCATGTATCAGTGACGTGTCGTATTGAATTTGAAAACGTATGCAGATGTGCAGAAATAAATATAGACTTAGTAAATTATAAAAGCATGTAACATTTTGCGTTTTTCTTTATTCCTTTTTTCAAGATGCTATACAGCATTTCATGTACTTAGAATAGTCGTCAATTTTGTCTTTCTCTTAATTGTAACATACCTGTTTCGCGCTTTAATTGCATCTGTGTCATTAACTTTTGTGACTCACAACGAAACGAGATGGCGTTAGCTCATAAATATTTCATAACTTTTTCCTATATTACGATCTATCTAGCGTTATATCAGTTACATCGTGGCGTCATTTGGTTGGTATCTTGAGCGTATATACTTGGTAGTGCCGCGAATACATGTTACAGCGTACAATTGACGTCTTTAAACAACAACATGGCAAGAAAAGGGAGCTAATAGTATTTTTTTGGGGGGGGGGTTGCTTATAGTTGCCTTCTCCTACAACATGTAGTCCTTACTCATGTATATATACATTAGATTATAACGTATCGTATGGCTTCTTGGTCCTTTATATTTTAGATATATGTACGTACACATTAGCATATTTATGCAACACTACTTATTCACATACATTTTTGCGATACCGAGTATATATACGTAGATCTTTACATTTTTAGATTGACCGTAACGGACACATTCTTGGATATATCTGAATCATATAATAGATTGACATCAACAGCGTTAAATATATTTGTTATGTATATAACAGCCTCCAGTTTAATTCTGGACTTCCAATTTAAATTCCGGACTAATTCCCATATCTCAGCAACCTTACATCTAGATGGGCTAATATCATAAACTATAGGTAAAAATTATGTAAGAAATATGTGTATGTAGTGGCCATCTAGGACTCCTTGGGGATTAACCCAATTCTGCAGAATTCTGGCTCATGTTCAGAATCATTCTACATATTTCTTACATTATTTTTACCTATAGTTTATGATATTAGCCCATCTAGATGTAAGGTTGCTGAGATATGGGAATGTCCGGAATTAAACTGGACGTCCAGAATTAAACTGGAGGCTTGTATCTATATTAGAGAGTAGAAGACTCAGCTTGGGGGAAGCCGGCAGTTTTCGCATGTTTTCATGATGGGGTGAAAGTCTTCCACCTGTAGAGTCACGTGTTGGATGTCGTACTCCAGGTTGACCTGTGCTGTAGCCTCCCGCATGACCTGCTGGGGGTCTGCCGACGGGTCTGGAACAGGGAGACACGTGTTTTTTTTTTATTCCAACATTTTTTTTATTCCAACATGTAATCACCAGACGTGGTGACGACACACTCAAGTTTTTTCAACTTATATTAATGTCGCTACCAACACAAGGGTAAAATACATGACAGGACAATACTCATTTACACCTGAGCTAAGTTAGGAAAGCCGTGTAAAGTGCCTTTCCCAAGGGCACAAGATCGGTGGCATGTCAGGACTCGAACCCGGGACTCTTAGTTCCGAGTCGCGCACTCTGCCGCCACGCCACACGACCCCACATTTATCCAACATTTATTACAAGACATGGGGACGACACAAGTTTTTTCAACTTATTTCATGCCGCGTCCAACGCAGACAATCGCATGAATCATTTTCACTTGAGTAAAGCAAGGAAATTCATGGAAATTGCCTTTACCAAGGGCACAAGATCGGTGGCATGGCAGGATTCGAACTCGGGACCTCTTGGTTCCGAGCCAAACGCTCTGTCATTACGCCACACGACCTCACTGTTTGTTTTTGTTTCAACAGTAGGATTTGTTTAGGATTTGTTATCAATACTTTACAAAAGATACTTCTCTAATGCATCGTGATGGCAAAAGGTACACTTGCATTTGGGGAAGTAAATTGTTTCGGGACAATTTATTGTGTGTGGATGGCGTTCAGTACCAAGGACAGACGAGTTTTCTTGTGTATGGATGGCGTTCATCACCTAGGACAGATATATGTTAGCCTGTTTGTGGATGGCGTTCAGTACCAAGGACAGATATGTTTGCTTGTGTGTGGATGATGTTCAGCACCGAGAACAGATGTGTTTGCCTGTGTGTGGATGGCGTTCAGCACCAAGGACAGAAATGTTTGCCTGTGTGTGGATGGCGTTCAGACAGATGTGTTTGCCTGTGTGTAGATGGCGTTCAGTACCAAGGACAGATATGTTTGCCTGTGTGTGGATGGCGTTCAGTACCAATGACAGGTATGTTTGCCTGTGTGTAGATGGCGTTCAGTACCAAGGACCGATATGTTTGCCTGTGTGTGGATGGCGTTCAGTACCAAGGACAGATGTGTTTGCCTGTGTGTAGATGGCGTTCAGTACCAAGGACAGACATGTTTACCTGTTTGTGGATGGCATTCAGCACCAAGGACAGATATGTTTGCCTGTGCGTAGATGGCGTTCAGTACCAAGGACAGATATGTTTGCCTGTGTGTAGATGGCATTCAGTACCAAGGACCGATATGTTTGCCTGTGTGTGGATGGCGTTCAGTACCAAGGACAGATATGTTTGCCTGTGCGTAGATGGCGTTCAGTACCAAGGACAGATATGTTTGCCTGTGTGTAGATGGCATTCAGTACCAAGGACAGGTATGTTTGCCTGTGTGTGTAGATGGCGTTCAGTACCAAGGACAGATATGTTTGCCTGTGTGTGGATGGCGTTCAGTACCAAGGACAGATATGTTTGCCTGTGTGTGGATGGCATTCAGCACCAATGACAGGTATGTTTGCCTGTTTGTGGATGGCATTCAGCACCAAGGACAGATGTGTTTGCCTGTGTGTGGATGGCGTTCAGCACCAAGAACAGATATGTTTGCCTGTGTGTTGATGGCATTCAGCACCAAGGACAGATATGTTTACCTATGTGTGGATGGCATTCAGCACCAAGGACAGATACGTTTGCCTGTGTGTTGATGGCATTCAGCACCAAGGACAGATATGTTTACCTGTGTGTGGATGGCATTCAGCACAAAGGACAGATGATACGTTTGCCTGTTTGTGGATGGCGTTCAGCACCAAGAACAGATGTGTTTGCCTGTGTGTTGATGGCGTTCAGCACCATGAACAGATGTGTTTGCCTGTGTGTGGATGGCGTTCAGTACCAAGGACAGATATGTTTGCCTGTGTATGGATGGCATTCAGCACCAAGGACAGATATGTTTGCCTGTGTGTGGATGGCGTTCAGCATCAAGGACAGATATGTTTGCCTGTGTGTGGATGGCATTCAGTACCAAGAACAGATATGTTTGCCTGTGTAGATGGCGTTCAGTACCAAGGACAGGTATGTTTGCCTGTGTAGATGGCGTTCAGTACCAAGGACAGGTATGTTTGCCTGTGTGTGGATGGCATTCAGCACCAAGGACAGATGTGTTTGCCTGTGTGTGGATGGCGTTCAGCACCAAGAACAGATATGTTTGCCTGTGTGTGGATGGCGTTCAGCACCAAGGACAGATGTGTTTTCCTGTACCTGTATGGATGGCATTCAACATGTTTGTGTTTTGATATCAGCGCCATGTTTCCTGTGTGGATTGTGTTCAGCACCAAGGACAGACCTCGCTCATTGGTGTATTGCTTCTCTAGCTCTCTACTCTAGTTGCAGCTCCATGTTGCATTGCAATACAGTATTTTGTCTCACATAGCCCGGTGTCTCCTATCCATACTTTGCCCCAGCTAGGTTTATAACAGTACTGAAATTCCATTGTTCAGCACCACAAAATAATTATAACCACCCAAACACCAATCGTCATACGTTGCCACCGTCCTATCGGACGTTGACCTTGCTACTGACCTTTGACTATGTGTGAGGTGAGGACGAAGTGATGATCACACAGGATCCAGACGTGCAGGTCGTGCACCTGCACCACTCCGTTCACCCTGCCCAGAGTCTCAGCCACCTCACCAAAGTCAAGCTGACGCGGGAAACCTGTTGGACAATGGTACAGTTGCGTCAGTTCCTAGAGCCGGGGAGATCGTCAACTTACCAACTACAACGCCAAACCACAGGCGCTAGGCCACCGAGGTCTTGTTGAAAACTATGTTGTTTTAGTGAACCATTAAAACTATTTTACAACTTGACACTCAGTCCGTTGCAATCACAATACACAAGGAATGAACATTATCCGTTGAAAGATTCCCGAGAATCATACACTCTGACAAACACCGTGAGCTCGGTCCGTTGAAACCTTTTGCTGTAGATGGCATTTACAGACCCTCCAAGAAACAGTTGCTCAAGCAAGTGGATATGATTTGGAAAACGGTCAGACGTTTCAGGGAGCATCCACTACCTTTCGCCAGTGACAATGGAGAGATTTCAAAATCATCAGGTTTATATAATAAATACGAACTATTTGTTGATACGCAAATGAAGTGAAAGAGAAATGAAGCTTTTACAGATACTTTTTGCACCTCATCTTAGTTTCCTATCTTTCTATGAGCATGACACGGTGTCTTGTATTTGCACTGCCGCGTGGTGTACAATGAGTGATTGATTGATCAACAGAATAACAGATTTGTATTCATTTTTCGTGCGCTAGAGGATCTATAGCTACGAAACATTTTGACGTAATTGAAACGTGGAGTTTTTGACAGCAGTTTGCCAAAGAACTGGTTGTGACTGGAACACAGAACACACAAATGTTGGAGGGATGGGGGGAAAACGGCAAACTTAATTGAAACTGTGCGTATACGTGGCAATAAAAATGCAACTGTTGATAAGGATGAATAGCAAAGTTCTTTCTATCACAACCATTTATTTTTCAAGCCAACGTCTCGATGACCTTCTGTCATCTTCATCAGGGCAATTCTGACTGGTTTACTGTGCACTGACACTAGATGTTGCTTGGTGCGTAGTGCACTAAAGGTGTTACATAGTTTATAGTGCACTTAAGCTAGTTTTGTCTGTCTACATCTAGTGTCAGTGCACAGTAAACCAGTCAGTATTGCCCTGATGAAGATGACAGAAGGCCATCGAAACGTTGGCTTGAAAAATAAATGGTTGTGATAGAAAGAACTTTGCTATTCAGTCGTTTACCAACCTGATGAAATTATTTACGGATGTTGATAAGGATTTTTAAAAATGCACTCTTATTTCCAGCTTTAAAAAAAGGGTAAATTCTTAGCTAATCTATGTAGGTACAGAAGTGAAACATGAAGCAGACAGAGATTAATTAAAAACCAACAAAATATGGAAAAAGTAAAGGTAATAATCTTATCGGAACAGTTTGACTTTCGGTGTCATGACTTTTACCTACGTCACGATTCAGAGTGCCAGGGGCGGCGGTCTGATTTAATTTAGATAATCCGTCAGTAAGAAAGACATATTGGTCGCCTGCGGTTCCTGTCTGATATGCCAGGCAGCGCTGCTGATAAGAGTGGAGTCATTTCTTCTGTATCTTTCATCTCAGAGATCTCAGACAGAATTGTAGGGGTTTTAAGTGATGTAGCTTTATAACGCCGCAAGCGATTGGTTCTAGGTGGGGCTCGCAAATTTGTCCCAGTTTGATATCAACGATAGATCTGGAAGTGCCTTGAAAAAGTAGACTTTACTGAGTTTATTGAGATATCCTCTAGCATCTTTATGGTGATATTCTTTCATAGCTTGTCAAACAATACGAATACATTAAACAGATATGAACATAATTATAAAATAAAAACAAATGAAATATATATCAACTAAAAAAGATCACATACTTTTGCACACATACCCTACAGGAAGGAGGGATCGAAAGAGAGGGATGGATGGATGGATGGATGGATGGATGGATGGATGGATGGATGGATGGATGGATGGATGGATGAGATAGACAAGTAGGAAGAAGAAATTTCCTTGCTTTCACTGCACAGGGTTTGGTGAATAAGGGGAAGGAGGAATGAAGAGACAGAGTGGGAACATTATCGGAACAGACCCCAAAATAATAAGGAAAATCCTTTTTATTTCCTTTTTTTGTAACTATGAGTCATTTGAGTCAAGTGGATATCTTTTGAGTAATTTGAATCGAAATTGGAACTCTGAGTTAATTGACTCAAAACCGGAACTTTGACAACTTTATTTGAGATGCATGTAGGCCGCAGCTTACTTAGCCTCCATCGCAGACTTGTGGGGCGGCGTCGTTGATTTTTGCGGGGAGCAACGCGAGTTATGCCGCGGAGCGACGGTTTTGCCACCGAGAGAGTTTGCCGGGGAGAGAGCGTTGGGCGGTGAAAACCTCTCTCCCCCGTAGCGATAATTTAGGCAGGCGGGCGAAGGGCTGTCGGCTGCCGAAGGAAAACGGCTAACGGCCCGATACTAGTTTGGCATCAAGGGTAGCCTTTACCAAGCACAGGCGAGTTATGCCACGGACCTATCTCCAGCTAACTTCCTGTATTACGTTTAGTCTTCTTTTGCCACCGTGAGCGAAGAAACCTAAAACCACCCCGAAGCGCGGTAATATTGAGGACTGGTTGGCGGCCCCAAACGCTCTCGGCGCCGAAGGGATAGCGCTGAGCTCACGGCGGTCTGGTTAATGCTTCGGTCCCAATTGAAAAAAGGGGCCCTGCCGGGTAGTCCCCGGGCTGTTTTTGGCACTTTCGGGCGTGACCCGTACGTGGCCCCGTTGGACACCATTCGGCTACCGGGCTATTTTTTTGGCCCGGCGGAGGCCCGAGAAGAATTTAATTCTGACTTAAATTCTACCCGGGCCCCGCTGACAAAAAGACGCCGTGACCTCATCGTGAGAACACCGACAGATACCCCTCCGGTTGCCGGCAGTCCATCGGGACACATTTGTTACGTCACAGACCAGATGAACAGAATAAAGGTGTGTACTTTGTAAACCCGGGTAAAATGTGTGACGTCACAGATCAAATGATCACAACAAAAGCGTGAATTCTGCATTAAGTATAGATCAGTACAAGACATACTTGTCAGAGAATCTGCCGGGTGCCTGCCGGAGACCGTCCATAGAGGGTGACAAAATTTTCAACAAAATGCTACTGAAGGAAACTTTTAATTGTGACCACGACAGCCGATACCCGCCCGACTCCTGAGCCCGACCGGGACCGGCCGGGGCTACATCCCTGACGGGCACCGGCGCAATTGGGACCGAAGCTTAACCAGGCTACAAGTCTGCGAAGGAGGCTACAGCTTACCCTGCATGATGGCGATGAGTAGGTCGCGCATGACGCTGATGGTGGTGATGAGGACCAGGACGGAGAACACGTACGTGCAGATGGGGTCAACCACCTTCCACGCAGGCTGCAGAAATACACACAAAATACGTACAGATAATCTCAAGCAATCTGTTAATACAGCAGGCATTATTAACCCTTGTTCTGCTGGCATTTTTACACAACATTTTATAATAATTTCATGTCTTAATCAGGACATAGGCCCTTGACGTTTTTGCGTTGCGGCGGCGTAGTTACTTCCACTTTCATCTTTGCTCTGTTTCTTCTTCCTCTTCTTCTCCAAACAAATAAGGTTAATGACCTGAACCAGACGTCTGTTACCATTGCAACTAGTGTTGGGTTACATCATGTTGCAATTTTATAATAGGAGGGATTTAGACTCCTGTCACCATATAGATGAATGCGTTTGAGTAAGAATTAACAGAGCAGACCATGTGTGAAGGTAAACATTATATGCATTTGCTTTCTAAATGTTACCTTTCTAGTTTTTTGTGTGTTTTTGGCGCATCTTATTACCTGGATATTTGACCTTGATCGACGTAGTCGACATTGTCATTGTGTTTTGAACATGCAAATCGCATGCAAATGAGTCTGTGATTGACAGGTGTGCAGACGTACCCTGACGTAAATGATGCAGGCCGCTAGATATGCAAATTAGTGTGTGATTGACAGTTCTGCAGACGTACCCTGACGTAAATGATGCAGGCCGCTAGATATGCAAATTAGTGTGTGATTGACAGTTCTGCAGACGTACCCTGACGTAAATGATGCAGGCCGCTAGATATGCAAATTAGTGTGTGATTGACAGGTCTGCAGACGTACCCTGACGTAAATGATGAAGACCGCTCGATATGCAAATTAGTGTGTGATTGACATGTGCGCAGACGTACCCTGACGTAAATGGTGCAGACCGCTCGATGTGCAAATTAGTGTGTGATTGACAGGCATGCAGACGTACCCTGACGTAAATGATGCAGGCTGCCAGGAGCACCCCGAGACTCTGCAGGAAGTCTCCCAGGACGTGGATGAAGGCGGCTCTGACGAGGATGCTCTTGCTCGGCGCCTTGAAGGGATCGGACGGGAAGCCGAAGAAGGCGCGGACTCGCTCCCAGAGGTCGTCCGGGTTGTGGAAGCCGTCGGGAAGCTCGCGGTCCCCGTGGCTGGTGTTACCGTGACTGTGCCCGTGGCCGTGCCCCGCGTGTGCCTGCTCGTGCAGCACGTAACCAAGGCTGGAAAATGGTCATTCAGGTGAAATATTGAACGGATTCATCATTAACACTCTCCTGCTCAGGCCCTATTCCCACTAGGGTAAAATTGTCGATCCGGCTTGAAGCCAGCTCGAAGCCGGATCAAAGCGAATCAATTTGCCTCGATGCAGACATTATCCTAGACGCTGTTCTTGCTTCTGCATTCAAAACATATCAAAAACATTCAAAAGAACTTTGAAGTAATATACGTCTACAAAAAATCCAGGATATGCCCCGGGATTGTTTAACCAACAATACACTACTAGTGAATATCTAGCCTCCACCAGGCCTTTCTACGGGAATACGGATCGTAGAATTCGTCGATCAAAAAGAGAGTAAAATTGGCCAAGGGAGTCCGGCCGCGGGGGGTAGTTTCATTCCCTCCGAAGTGCGCGGCCAGTCAAACCTACAAGGTGGCCAAACTCCCCTGGCAAATTGTCTCCTATATATGGCCATATATACTAGTAGGCAGCGTAGTTAGTCTAATAGAGACCAGTGAATATCTGTGTCTATTGTAAAGTGTGTAACACTCGTGAACGTAGCTAGGACCCCTACCGACTTTTGAGCCCTTTCAAAACTAAGTTTTGTAGGACTCACATGGTGTTGACGATGACGCCCATGACTGCTGTGACTAGCATGATGTTCCCGTGGATGTGGTACGCTCCCTTCACCAGCCGCATGGTGGCGCAGTAGACCAGCACACCCGTCACGATCCACACGATTATGATGGACGTGAGAGAACCCACCACCTCTGTATGTTGGGACGTCGGAATAGGAAAACGTAATCAACATACTATGTTCAAAATCATCTTTATTTTAAACAAGATAAATGAGATACAGGACAGCCCTTTATCTCTTTAATTCACAGGGGGGGCAGGGCAGCTAAAAGAAATACATACAGTTTGCTTATTGCCTCTGGGGAAGGAGACATCCTTCCGCGGAAGGGTTTTGTGAGAGATTTAGATTTTCATGTTCGCAGCTGTTTCTCGCGTTTGGGTGGACGGATTTTTTTGGGACTCGGTATATGTTTTGCTATTGGGCTGTAGATTATGCACGTTCTTTTGTTTTTATTGTATATGTGTTTTCGGGCGTGAAAATGGTGCCTTTTGGTGGCCCCAGAACACCCCTTTGAGCGTGAAAATGGTCGCGACCGTTGACCTTTAGCGTGTTTAAGCTATTCTCGGTCTGGTCCACGTATATGACCCCTCACACAGAGGGGTGTCCGGTCTCGATAAATTCTTTGTTTAAACCCTATTTAAAAATATACAATAAAAAGGCCGGAGGTATAAAATCTCAGATTTTACTTGTTTTTACTTAGTAAATTGCAAGAGAAAACAAAGGCTTAGTCTCTGTCAAGAACAGTCTCACTTCGGGTCCTCAAATGTTGACAAGAAAACGCAAGTTAACAACAAACAAACAAACAAACACAAACAAGTTTATTAGACAAACAAAATGGCGGACTCACGGACGCGTAGCCAGCCATACGTCATCCGTCTCGTCCGGGCTCGCGAGGACAGCCGGATGGAAGCGAGGCTCAACAGGAACGAGGCTACGTCAGCCAGCACATGCGCAGCGTCGGTCTGTACGACAAGACTCCCGGCAAGGTACCCGCCTGGACACGTTCAGCACAAAAAATGACAGGTTTTGGACAAAACTTGTGCTTTTCAGTATGTAGTTCTGTTCTCACAGAATGATGGTTCATAATGATCAAAGCATATTAGGCCACACTTACTTAATTTTATGGATGACATCCTCCGAAGACCCTCAAAGTAGTGCGCGCGGTCGAATAAAAAAAAATCCAGCCGAAAAAAATGCTGCTAAACCACAGGAATACAAAGCTGGTGTTGTGAATTTGTGGTAGTGCATAACGACGTTTACGACAATTTGGCACATGCAGGCCTTTTATGGCATTTTTGAGTGGGCACTGTACTGAGTTCTGCCATCCTCCGTACGTAGTCACCGCCGGCTCCCTATTGTCTCTAGGTACCATGGACTACAGAGGATGGCACCCATGCAAGAGCCTCAGAGGAGGTCATGTTTTTTAGAACAGGCGAAATTCAATGCGCGTGAGGATGTCATTCATGAAATCAAATCAGTGTGGCCTTATGTATATCAACAAACAATGACGTATAATTTCAGCATAATTTTGTATGTTTTATTTATTATCATTATTGCTAGAAGTAATCATTATTATTGTTATTTTATTTTATGTTGCTGGACTCCAGGAAGAATAGTATGGAATTTTCCATACTAATCGAGATCTCAATAAACAAACAAACAAACAAAGTACCTATTAGCTCCATGACAACAAAGAAGAGTGACAGACAGGTGGCGATGGCCAGTTTTCTGAAAGCCTTTCTGTTTTCCTCCTCGGGATTTTCCGGGCGAATCGCGTGGCAATGGAAGGCTTCGGGTCCAATCTGTGAAGAGAAAGATACAGCAAAATTTACATGCGGTCTAGTGGTCTAATATAGATCCAACAATAGTCCTGTAAGCGTATTTAAAACGTAGTATTCTTAATGCCATCCACACATAAGCAAGCATAGGAATGACTAACATTCACACAAAACCAATATGTCTCTTCTTGGTGCTGAACTACATACAGGCAAACACAGCTGTCCTTGGTACTGAACGCCATCCACACACAGACAAACATATCTGTACTTGATGCTGAACGCCATCCATACATAGGCAAACATATTTGTCCTTTGTACTGAACATCATCCACACACAGGCAAACATATCTGTCCTTGGTACTGAACGCCATCCACATACAGGCAAACACATCTGTCCTTGGTACTGAACGCCATACACACACAGGCAAACATATCTGTCCTTGGTACTGAACGCCATCCACACACAGGCAAACACAGCTGTCCTTGGTACTGAACGCCATCCACACACAGGCAAACATGTCTGTCCTTGGTGCTGAACGCCATCCACACACAGGCAAACATATCTGTCCTTGGTACTGAACGCCATCCACGCACAGGCAAACACAGCTGTCCTTGGTGCTGAACGCCATCCACACACAGGCAAACATGTCTGTCCTTGGTGCTGAACGCCATCCATGCACTAGAAAATGCTTGAACTTAACAATGAACATCTTCTATTGCTACTGATCCTTTCACTGTTACTAAATGCTACTTGTTTCAGCGTATTTTGTTGCATTTCTAGCTATACAGAACCGGAAAACACAGAGTTCGACATGCTCTGAGAAAGGGAAAATATGTTGAGGACATATTCCACCCTACCGGAAAACGCTTGGCCCCTCGCCCGTTGTTCTGATGCCGCCCGTTCTCTTTAGACTCGGCCGCTAGCGCTGCCGTCTCCACCGTGGATAGGCTGCCTTCCGACATAATGTCTGAACCTGAAGACATAAACAAGGTGAACGGTAATAGTTTCATTGCCTTACAAACATGAAAACGTTAGACAAAATTGGACGTTGTCGGGAAATAATGCTAGCGTTCTAGGACTAGCTGTAGAGCTCTGTAGAGCTTCACAATTTTTTTCAATGCATACTACAAGAAATACTGACAGAAAAAAAAACTATGGGCGCTACAGTGGGCTCTGAAGTCCAAATCTGGTCTATGAAAAATACCACATCTGGTTTGATAAACACATGAACTGTAGTTCTATTTTCCCTCAAATAACTTGACTATCATGTCGGAATCATGGCACACATTGGTCGTTACGGTAGAAGCACAACCCCAAAGCCACCATCACCGCAGAACAACGGGGATATAACCTTACCTTTGGTTGCTGGGCCGGCTTTTCGGGTAAGGGTAAAGAGGGATGAATAAAGTAAGTACACCTCTTTTGAAACACCTCTTTTCAAGAATCATTAAGGTAGGGGGATTGAAAAAATATTGAACCAATTAATCCAAAATATTGCAAAGCAAGGGTTCATAAATACACCGTCAACACAACTTAATACCGCATAAAATAACTCGCTACCACAGTGGAGGATAACACAATGCCACAAATCCAGACAACCACCTAGCCCCAAGAAGTGGTAGGAAAGGTACAGTAGCTAGAAAGGCCAACATTTTCTCAAGAGCAAATGCAGTACATCTCACCAATTCTTCTTCCCATTCCAAATTCCATGCAATCCATACCACCCTGTAGTTGCTTGGGGATTACCTTTTCATAGAGCCCTGTATCTGTTTGATTACCCTAAATTTGATCACATTATCCCAGCAGCCAATCAGCAAGGATAAACACTACTCCCACCTGATGAGAAAGAACGTCATATGTGCCAAATATGGGCATGCATGCCACTTGTGCTAAATATGGTCATGCATGCCATACATGGTAAAAACCCTAATAAAACAATTTCAAAAGCCTATATCCAAAATGATGAAGAAAAAAAGGGTATTTGACCACCCATACCAAATTTCACGTCACTTAGCCCCAAAATGAAGAAGTTGAATCCATTTGACGATATGGCAGGAGAAGGAGAAAAAACAATACATTTCACCAATACTATAGTATGTATGAAATGTAAATATGTGCGTGACACTTTCTATTTTCTTAGAAATTATGAACTTCTTACCATCTGAAGGAAGAGTATCTGGCGTATCTGGAGCTCTCCGCAACTCTCTGCTGTTAACACTATCGATCCCCATCAACTGGTCGATTTCAACCTCTAGCGACTTATATCTTAACTGCAGGCGGCCTGCCTCGCGATAGTACTGTTCCAGCTCCGCTTCCAAGATGGCGGCTTGTAAGACGTCAGTAGTCAAAGCTAGAAAGTTGTGAACACACATGAGAAATTGTTCATACATTCAACAAGACTGGTAATGAAAACATACATTGCCATGGCGACGGTGGTTGCTGTTAGGGTTATTGTTTGCATGGCACTGACATGATTTCATGATTTTGAGGAAGTCTTGGTACCCTCCACTCCCCTGAGTGTATAGTGAACGAGCCCCGGGGTCACAGAAAGTAGGGCATCAGGTTTTCCCAAGGGTTTTCAGGAATGTGGGCATGTCAACAAAGAGAGCTGGGAGACATTCCTGTGGACATTCCATGCCTGTGGACAAAATGCCTGTACAACTCCTAAAATTCTTGCGAACTGCACACAATACTGTACCATTAGGCTCCTCCCTGAGACGTCGCCAAAAATTGCAGCATAACAAAGTTTTTACGAATGTTCTTAACGATACACACAATAAAAAGTAAGATTTTACGATATGGCAAATAACAATAAGCTAAGTATCAACTAGTGCATCAATATAATAATATTTTACGACTTATTACAGGTTTTACTGTAGGTGAAATCTGTTTTGTTTTGGCCGGCGTCACTTTGACGCTGCCATGTTGAATTTGACGTCATGCATGCGCCATCCTCTGATTGTTTACGTTACGTCTACACGCCAATGTCAACTATTGTTCTACGGTCTTACTGTCGAGGTTTCGAGGTAGTACAATTTATTCACAGTAAAATAATTGAGTAATGACAATTTGCTACTGGCTATTTTTGGAAACAAATAGCCAGGGGCTGAATCAAGGAAGTTATGTTAATTACACAATTGCTAATTAACATAATTGCTGCCCCAAACTGAATGACTGAGTCACCCACCACCTGTGACATTATATTACAATCCAGATGTGGTAAAAAGTTGAACTTTGCATCAAATGAGGCCCTTTTGCAGTCATACGTCACAGCTAATCACACCTCCTATAATAAGATGTATCGACATGTACAGTTTCTGTACCGTTCCAAGAATTGTATCGTGCCAGTGACGATAGGGGGACCCCAGAAAGTGCGAAATGGCACGAAATGAAACGAAATGAAACAAAATAGGTATGGAGTTAAGCCGTCCGTACGTTGGAACGGCGACGATAGTTTCCGCTCGACGTGCAAACGGCAACGTTAAGATTGATGGTATTCTTAGAACCGCAACGTTATAAGATTGATCAGGGCACGTTTAGAATAAAGTGACCGCAACATTATAAGATCGATCGGGGTACGTTAAGAATAAAGTGACCACAACGTTATAAGGTACGTTAACAATAAGTTGAGTTTTGATTTGAGCAGTCAAAGTGTGCGGACGTGTTTCTTTGTGGTCTCTGTCTGTCCTAGTGGTATGCCCACGGGGAGGAAGTTTATCACCAGCCGCGTCCCTTACATGTAAACACAATGAAATGAAATAGATAGCAAGGAACGGAACTGTTTAAAATTACATTTCGTTCCATTTCGTCCATTTCGCACTTTCTGTACACCGCGATAGGGCCAGGATCGGCCGGTAGGCTAGTACACACCCACTAGCACTTAGAGAAGCAGACAGCTCAAGAGGCCTTATATTTCTAGGGGGGGGGGGGAAACCACACCTGCGGTTTTAACCCCCCGTTCCCTTCTAGTCATATCAGTCTTTTGTTGTTGGGGTCGGGAATACGATGGTCAAGTTCAATAATGGGCATTCTAGCGGCTTTTTAAGGTACTACAGCGGCACTTTCGGGGTGCATAACACACGCCAAAAGAAATAACTATAGAAAAACCAATACAAATTACAAACGACGAACATATGATATGTGTAATTAATTAACCTCTAATTGTAATTATTCATATTTGTTTATTCAGAATTGTAACAACACAATACAAAGTGTGCACTAGGCAGCAAGTATGCTGATAGCGTGCACACCTAACACATACCTGGACATAAAAGTTTTTAAAAAAATAGTTAGAACAAGATATATACACAAATAACATTATCTAATAATTTACATCTGCAATTAAAATCAATTTTATAACTGAACAGCAATTGAATGTTTAGTGTGGCTCAGCTGGAAGAGGCACAGAATCTTTTTGATTTGGCAATGAACATGTGGAGTGCATCTGTGAGTTTTGTATTTATATCAAAGTTATAAGCTGGAGACCCCTGGAGCAGGAGAGATGTGGTTAGATGTTGTTGATTATTCCTATACATACCTTTGTCTCGAGTGAGATTGTAGGCAGAGTTGTATGCTCTTGCGAAGCCGACCCAACTCTTTTCTCTGTCGGACCTGCGAACACAACAAGATCTATATCAGTAACTAGCAGACGTGCAAAGAAAGAAGCATTGTATAGTATTTTTTTTCAAAGCCGGCTGAATGAATGCACGAGTTGTTCAAAAAGCTCAGTCAACAATTTTTCCGTGCCCAAAAGCCATACTGTAAATAATGGCATACTGATTCCACAAGACATAAGTCTTTATATTACAAAATCATGCCCAAAGGCTAATTAGCTTTTACAGAGTCAAAGATATTATACGGTACAATAATACTTAATAGGGAACAGACAACTACTGTCTGGAAAATTTATATTTCTACTGCTACTCTTTGAATTATGCGGGCGAAGTCAACAACCATGTCCTTTGGTTTCTAACATCCGTACTAATCAATTGAATGTTTTACCATTTAGATTTAGGCCACAGCAATTAAATCTTATGGATGACATCCTCATCAAACTCCGAAACTAATGCGAGAGGGGAAAAAAACAAGGCGGGGCCCAAAAAATAAGATTTATACGTTTTCAAATTTTGACATCATAAACCTTGTTAACGAGAAATGATGCCTATATTGTGCTAGGTTTACTGCCAGCTAGTACAACATCCTGTACTAATACTGGAACTTTTCTGAGGAAACATGTCACTAGTACGTCACGTAAACTTTCCCCCGAGAGCCTTTGATTGGGCTGTGTGTTCACCGACAGTAATTTTAGCATAATCTCATACTTCATTAGGTTCCGGACATGTAGATTAGTCGCACTTCGAGGCGTTTCTCATTCAAACTGGGAATAGTATGAGGGCTACTTTTATCACATGGCTTCAGTTGATTTCGAGGTAGCCTCCTGTGCAGGCTCCGGGGCGGGTGGGAATTTTGATACAGCGTTTTGAAGAGATTTTAACGCGTCATTTTGATAGCAGGCCATCCCACAACCAGCCGCCGAGAGAAGGCTCCATTCCAACCACGGGAATTGTAGGATGGATGGCTATGTTAGATCAGCCATATGTAAGCTTAGAGTTAGCGCACATACATTAGAAATAGACAAGGGTAGATACAAACAATTGTCTGTTAACGACAGAATATGTAAATATTGTACAAGAAATGCAGTGGAGGATGAAATGCACTTTATTTGTCACTGCCCTCATTATAGCACCGAAAGAGATAGGTTATTTGAAATGGTCACCAAAATGTTCCCTAGCTTTATTCACCTTCCCAGCCTACAAAAAACTGCATTTCTAACACCTTCCAATTCATATATCTCGCAAAATGTCGGCCATTTCATACTCCACTGCACACGGAAAAATCAAACCCAACAATAACTACAAATGTATATCTAAAGTAGCATTAGCATGACTTATTACAATTTTTACTGTTTATTTCTTGTTATCATGTTCTTGCAATTAGCCCTCGGGCATGAATTTGCAATAAACTTTTAGTATTAAAATAGCGTTACAAACTCTTCAAAACGCTGTATCAAAATTCCCACCCGCCACGAAGCCTGCACAGGAGGCTAATTTCGAGGGACATCGGTCTATCTCACAGTTCTTGTGTTGTTGTAAGGGTTTCATGATGTTTTGATGTTTTGTATCTATGTTAATTCTATCACTCCATCGTGAGGTCACGATCCACCCTCAAGGCAAACTATAGTTTATTTTCACTATAAGGCCACACAGTATGGATGACGTCCTAGGGAGATCCTACATCTAACGCGAAAGCGCGAAGAAAAAAAGAAGGGCCGAAAAAAGCAAGATGCATAAATTTGAAATATACCAAGGGACGACAAATGTTAGTACACAAATTGAATGAGAGAACCCAGTGTAACAACTAACAAGTCTATTATTCGTCATGAAAACAGCAATAAATCAGTGGAACAGCAGTTGTCGTCTTGTCCTGTTTCTTTCCTTTCATCACATCTTCCCTTGTCCCACTGTCGTGACTCTTTGGTCATAGTTACAAGAAGCGGATTTTTTTTCTTCGAACAGGCCAAAATCAATGCGCGCGCGGACGTAAACAAAACAAAACAAGGGAAATCGTAGATTTCAAACCTCCGGGTTTTTTTGTGTTCTATTAGTTTAGGTTATTTGTTTGTGTGTAGTATGAAAGTTATGTGCGTAATATGTTTGTATGTGTTTGATGGCTACTGACGGTTGGTTCGGTATGGACTGTTGATTAACGTGTCTGACAGCCTGCACCGTTACCCGCGCCATTACCCCCGCCGTCATCCCGCGCCGTCATTGCTGCGCCGTCACCCAAAATTTTTATCGGAACCAGACACCCCTCTGTTTGACCCCTTTTGAATGCTAAGACCCAAAACTGCAACCGCCCCATTCCTTAACAACATGGTAATTACCATTTTCAGCATGGCGGGGGTGTCCGGAGCACTTAAAAACCTTTTATTTCGACGCCCATAAACACATATGCAATTAAACAAAAACGTTCTGCATCATCTGCAGCCCAATAGCAATACGTATACCGAACCACAGACAAATCCGTCCAGCCGATCGCGAGAAACAGCTGCTGACAGAAATGTTTCGAACCATAGTAAAACCTCCTCGCGGAAGGATATCTCCTTCCCCGGAGGTAACAAAACAAGACAAGACAAGATAAGTTCAGAATCTGACTGTAATAACTTGCACACCTTCCACTTGTAAGATAACTGTTACACCTTATATAATGGACGCTTTGCCGTATGTACATATATAATTACAGGTTAGATAAGTGTCCTGATTATTTACTGTTGCTCTGTGAACAAGCTCGCACACTGGGCGTTGATGTGTGGGCGTCCTAATTATTGCGTTTGTCTGCCGTCTCTTGAGTGTGGGGAGGGGGGTACCGGTGTTCTAGACAAACTATTGTACATTTTGTACCAAAAAGGACACAAAGCTACAATATCACCAGGATATAAATATATTTTAGTCAAACCCAAAAAAAAATAAGCAAGGAATTCCCGGAGGCTAATTACAAATAATAAAACATAAAAGAACATTGAAACAGAGTATAAAATAACTAAAGTCTACAGGATGAAGGTAGCTGTCTAGAACTATAACTACGTCTAAAACTATGTCTGAAGGGTTTGACTTCTCTTCTGTAAACTATGGAAGACGTAATGTCCCACCTTCTCCAAAATTTGTGGGTTTTGGGAAGTTAAAAGAAGAATAGTTTTTTCTTTGTAAGTTCAGAGAAATTGGGATAAATTCTAGAACTTTTAATAGTCAACTCATTTCGAGCGTTGTTATATAAAGAATAATTTTGCCATTTATAATTCAAGTGAAAAGTGTCGAACTCCATGACTTATGTAAGCATCATTAGTCAATAAAACATAACATGCTTCCTTCATTAAACCATCTGTTAAGACTTGTAAAATCGATGGAAGTAAAATTGGACAGGGGATTTTGCAACCAACTAGACAATTTCACTCAAATTGGCCAAGAAACACGGAAAAAGAGACTGGGCGCACGTGTCGCAAAGAATGTGGACCGTATTCTTGGAAATATGCATATTATGTATGCTCTTCTATTTGCCACATACGTACATATGCACAAGAAATTGGCCAAAGTCTGCCTTTTTTAGTCTAATTTGTCGACTGCATGCGGAATGCATTTGTACATTTGTGTTATGTGTCCTAGTCTTTTGAGACACAGTATTCGATTCAGCATATACTAGTATTTGACTTGATTGAACAATTTCGTCCGAAAGTTCGGCGTGTGCAACTGTTATTTTATTGTATTTTAGTACATTTGGCGTCGAAAATTCCGACGGATACATAGCACAGAAAAGCGTCCTTTTTTATATTCCACAACATGTAGTTACAAGACGTGGTGACGGCACACTCAAGTTATTTTCAACTCATATTAATGCCGCCACCAACACAGGGGACAATATCATACTAATTTTCACCCGAGCAAAGTGAGGAAAGTCATGTAAAGGGCCTTTCACAAGGGCACAAGATCGGTGGCATGTCAGGACTCGAACTCGGTACCTCTTGGTTCCGAGTTGAGCACTCTGCCGCTACGACCCCACGGCGACCTTGTTCTGGTTTCTAAAGATATGACCTCAGGCTTGATTTAACGTTATCCTACTGTGAGTTGACCGGTCAAGGAAGAAAGAAAGAATAACCTTCGATCTCTGTGACTTCGCAAACATTGTGATTTTTTGGGGGTGTAAACGTTGTAGCCTATGTAACCCAAGCTCCGGGGGGCTCCCTACATAGTCCGCCACCCAAGGGGGGCGGCTGGATGTTGGGCGGCCGGCAAAAGCAATTTAATCAGGCTATAAACGTTGCTTCTTCAGTGCAGAAAACAGAAACTAATAGACTGAACTTGTGGTAAACTTGTGGGATAGCCAGAGATAGGAGGGCAACATTATATGCAAAAGTTTTCGGGAAAATATTTTTAAAAGGCATCCAATGCAATTTTTAGGGCTTGGAAACCCGATTTTTCAAAGCCAATATCCTAGTCATGTATCTACTGAGTTGAAACAATACTATCCCAACGTATATTGACCCTCATGGACCAAAAATTCCCAAAATTCTGACGGAAAATGGTTACTGGAAGGGCCCTGGCCTGATTTTTTAGGGTACCACCCAGAAAATAAAAAGACTCATCTTGTGGCTTGTTTCTGCAGTTTTAAATACCCAAAGTCTGAAATGCTGACTCAAAAGTGCTAATGTGAAGCAGTATGTGCCATTATCACAAAGATTGCCTTTTTCAGAATATTTCCATTTTAGCTGCGCTAAAATCGCATTGCATTTCTTTAATGCTACCTGTACCAACCGGTGGGTGCGCCTGTAAACGTCACTTGTCCCCAATATGGCCTCGCTGTTACAGTCGCTATATCATATATAGCTTCGAGGCTTTTAACTTCGCCATAGGTTACGTAATTTCCAGCGTGTTCATCTGTTTGTCTATTTGTTTTAAAACGGAATTGTATGAAACGTTATGGAATTTCATTTTTCTATTGATGGCGGATAATCTTGAAAAGTGATTCTAAAAGATCCAAAAATAGTACTGTACGGACTGTGTGTACTGCGAATTGAACAGTTCCCGTAATATAATTTCTGACTCATAGGTACGTATTTTAGCGGTTAGTACCAGCCAACTTCATGTTATAAAACGTCTGTTTTCTAACTTTATTCTTATACAATTGCTATATATAGCCTGTAGCATGTTGTGGACGGTACATGTGCTGCTCTGGCTGAGTTTTTTCTTCAAGATTTCTGTCCACTTTGGTCGTGAATTAAGGTATTAAGTTAAGTAAACATCACTATTGTCACCATTTGACCTTCAGAATGGAATTCGAAGTTGTTCAACGAGTGCCTATGACCCAATGACTCGCACTTAAACAATGTTATTGGCTTTCATTTGTCAAACCCATGAAATACTACATAGTCCTTGCGCTTGAAGATGAAGCAGATAAGAATTCAAAACGCGCACTGTAGTGTTTGGGGAAAAAACTGAAAGACGGGAAAAAGTTGCCTTACCGGTCGTCGAAGAGCAGCGGGTTGATGAGCGTTCTCTCCACGGCACAGGCACCGAGCAGCCCGGCAGCGTCCCTCGGCGTGGCGTACAGTCGGTACCCGCGTTCATCGCTCCCGTAGTCCGTGTAGTTGTACCTGGCCTGACAACCCCGGCAGTACAGGCACACTCTCCTGCGCGTGACTTGCCCCTTCTTGGTGAAGTACAGGACCGTACCGGAGCCCCTATCGGAGTCGTCCTCGGACTGGGTCAAGGGTTGGACCGAAGAGCACAGCAGACACACCTTGGTGGGCGGAGCGAGGAAGACCTTCTCATCCATTTGTAAAGGTGGTCCCAGTAGAACGGATTATTCCCATTAATACAAACCATGTAATGGTTGCTTACTCGCTGTGGACACCGTGCATAGTGCTGGAACAGACCAGATTTCTACCACGTATTTCTTGGACCAACCAAAGACTTATAGTCTAGAGAACAGTCACCTTGTGACAGGGACACTCTCGTAATCAACTGTGAATCAACAAGTGTGCAAAAACTCGTTTATTTCGACCTTTTTGCCAGACTATTAGCTCGACCCGTGTGCAAAGTACCTCGGGGCTGTGTGCAAAAACAACAAGCCGAGGCCAACTACATGTACGTGTATTCTTCAGGTAACATCAGAGAAAAAGGCTATAAGTTTCGTACTGAAAGCCTAGTTGTATCTTATCCTTTAGATGGCTTAGATGACTTTTGGAAAGACAAAAGTAGGGAATTAAGTTTGTAAATAAGAAATCCAGCACAGTCTTAGAATGTTTAGAAGGTTCCTGCACTCATTCCGACACTGTCGTCACACTTTGCCCCGGGCCTAACTCGTTCGGCCGGTTTCGGGACTGACGAAGTTATTAAGGGGTGGTGTCAAAAATTAATCCGCAGACGAAACAAAATTTAATTAGTTTATTATTTCAATCGACATAAGGTATCCCAGTCGTCTTATGATGAAATAAATATAAATAAATAAATAAATAAATATTGCAGTCATTATGAATGATATCCGAAATGCGGCAAAATTGCAATATCGTTTGTCAGGAATGTGTACGCAGTAAAATTGAGCAGGTTTCAATTCATGGAATTATTTCCGAACGATAAAATTACAACATAACCATTGTCCCTCACATATACTACATAGTCCAAAACAAAAGACTTGTAATTACAGCTAGACAACATGATAACATAACCAAGGGCAGAGGTCGAATATATCAATCTTTAGTGTGCCTAGCTATAGGTGGATCTAAACAGTACGAAGATACAAATACAGGAACTAGGAAGATAGTCCATACATGTACAATGTATGAAGACCTGTGAAGAAATATAGAAGACAAAAAGATCTCAGAAACCGTAGAACAAAACAAAATTGACAAGATTATCGTAAGAATTTCCTGGTCGTAGTGATCTTGGCAAAGAAAAAAGTTAACTGTTTTAGATCTCAAAAGGAAAATGACAAAACTATAGAACACAGAGAGTCTGGATAAAGAAACTATCGACCCACCACTTTTATATAGTGCTTTCTTCATATTAGGCTACACTGGTTTCATTTTATGGATGACATTCACGCACATTGATTTTTTGCCTGTTCTAAAAAAAAGACCGAGGAGGCTCTATCTGGCCTGGGTGCCATCCTCCATAGTCCATGATATAGCTAGCGACAATAGGGAGCCGGTGGTAACTACGGAGGATGGCACCCAGGCTGCTGAAGCTCCACCGAACTCAAGAACTCAGTACTCAGTACCGACTCATAAATGCCACAAAAGGCCAGCATGTGCCAGCTTGTCGTAAACGTCGCCATGTACTGCCACAAAGTCACAATACCAGCTTTGTATTCCTATGGTTTAGTACCATTTTTTGGCTGCATTTTTTTATTCGCCCGCGCGCACTAGTTTCTGGGGTCTTCAGAGGATGTCATCCATGAAATTAAATCAGTGTGGGCTTACAAAATTAATTTCGTTTGGCAGAATACTAACGTGTATGTGCGACTATCCCCCAAGAGATAGGGCCTGGATTATTAAACGGTGGGGAGATGGGGGATGGAGATGTGATAACGGGAAAGATGAACGACCTGAGATAATCCGAAATTAATTTCCAGCGAGATTAGGGTGATGAATTTTACACACCGTGCGTATAGGATGACGTCAGGATCTGAAAGTTTAGTTGGTGCCGTTCTTGTGACCCAGATTCGGTGAAGTTCCGCTAAAAAGTGTTCACAATCTCAAACGATACTTTTATGTTGCACTTAGTTCTACCTGCAATATTTGCGCTAAAAAGTGTTCACAATCTCAAACGATACTTTTATGTTGCACTTAGTTCTACCTGCAATATTTGCGCTAAAAGTGTTCACAATCTCAAACTACACTTTTATGTTGCACTGAGTTCTACCTGCAATATTTGCGCTAAAAGTGTTCACAATCTCAAACTACACTTTTATGTTGCACTAGGTTCTACATGCAATATTTGCGCTAAAATGTGTTCACAATGTCAAACTACACTTTTATGTTGCACTAGGTTCTACCTGCAATAATATTTGCGCTAAAAAGTGTTCACAATGTCAAACTACACTTTTATGTTGCACTAGGTTCTACCTGCAATATTTGCGCTAAAAAGTGTTCACAATCTCAGAGTCAAACTACACTTTTATGTTAATTGCACTAAGCTCTACCTGCAATATTTGCGTCGTATGGTTAGATTTTCTTGACTTTGAATTTCGAAATTACACTGTTTCGTTAGACGAAAGCATCACCATTCGTTAAATAGCAATCCAAATTCCGAATCCAATGTAATTTCAGGGTGCCAACATGGATGTTCAAAAAAATGTGCCAAGAAATTGCAGTAAATGTCAATATTAGAGAGATTTCCTTCTTTCAATATATTGTTTATCGTTTTGCCGGCCTAAAATTGCATCGTCGACACCCTTCGCCATGCAGTCCCAGTGTTCGAGATCTAACTACACAAATCTCAGCACACAATGCAGTATATATGTCTCTAGCTGTTCACAAGGCCAGCGTTACCACTATTATAATTCCCTTTGTCCACTAGAGTGCAGGTGAGGATTTTCAATGCCATCCTCAGGTCACCCCGTACGTCACAAAGCACCCCAATGACCTGTACAACGGCTTTGGTTCCTTGACATTACTGACATCTTTGCGTATGGGGTAGCTAGCCTGGTGTCCAGTCGATGGTGGTTGGTGTGGGTTCTCTTCGGGGCTGCAGGAGCTCTTCCCCGCCCGACTCAGCTAGGTTCCCCCGGTAGGTTTTTCACGACGGGAGATGGATTAGCTCCACCACTATAGTATTACTACTGTGACCACTATCTATCTCCCGTCGTGAAAATACTACCGGGGGAACCTAGCTGAGTCGGGAGGAGAAGAGCTCCTGCAGCCCCGAAGAGAACTCGCCCCAACCACGATCGACTGGACACCAGGCTGCGTATGGAGACGTCCTTCCGTCCAGACATGGGCACACTTGTCGCCCAAAGTCTTCAAAATTGTTGGTTGGTCTGTCGTTGCTTACTTGGAATTGCTTTCTTGCTTGGTTTAATACCCAACTCCCCTCGTAGCTAGCGGCAATTTACAAGGTAGATTGGCGGGCGTAGTGCTTTTGGCTACCGAAGGAAACCGGCTGACGGCCCGATACTAGTCTGACTCTCCGTCAGCGTGTACCTCACAGATTGCACTAGGCTTGGGGCAGATTGTCGACACTGTACCTTTAGGGCACGCCTGTTGCGTGATCTTACGTGTGTGCGGCGATATGTTTGTCCCTTTGCCCAATTTGTTATGGGTGGGTGCTCTTGTTTGTGTTCATTCATTTATAGCCATTTCGAAATTCGTATACACGGACATGTTTGCGGCAAATGCACAGCAAAATTAGAAGAAAACGCTGTGGAATTCTGTGGTCGTGTTGAGATTTTCACCGTTTCTCTACCAGTTACCTGTGTGCCCGGCCTCACATCCACCAAACAGTGACGTACCCTGCACTTCTGCAGTCACGTTAAGTTGTATAGGTCATCAGAGAGGACACTGTCACCTCTCTCTGCTACCTGATGTCAATCCGTTGTCTCTATCCATGTCTCTACCGGATAGGGCTACGGATACCGGATAGGGCTGCGGGTACCGGATAGGGTTACGGATACTTGATTGGGCTACGGATACCGGATAGGGATATGGGTACCGGATAGGGCTGCGGATACCGGATAGGGTTACGGATACTTGATTTGACTACGGATACCGGATAGGGCTGCGGGTACCGGATAGGGTTACGGATACTTGATTGGGCTATGGATACCGGATAGGGCTGCGGGTACCGGATAGGGTTACGGATACTTGATTGGGCTATGGGTACCGGATAGGGATATGGGTACCGGATGACTACGGGTACCGGGTAGGGATATGGGTACCGGATAAGACTACGGGTACCGGGCAGGACTACGGGTACCGGGTAGGACTACGGATACCGGGTAGAGCTATGGGTACCGGAGAGTGAAACCGAAGAGAAAATAGTGGCGAATACATCCCAAGCCACTTACGTGACACCATACCTTACCTTAGACAGTTCCTCCTGTGCCTGATGGCACATCGGGCAGCAAGCTTTCACTTCTTTTTTTTCACATGACGCCACAGCATGGCTAAAATCTGCAGTCACACCACCTATTGAAATTCCATGGCTTTGTACGATTCACGTAGGCGTAGAAGTGAATGGCAAGGATTAGGAGTTGGCGTGTGAACCCATAATCAGAGGGTCTTGATCGACCTGTTACACCGGTAGGTTTGAGTCCCTCCTATTCTTTTACAGACTTACCGCAAGTCATAAAATGGTCTGTGAGTTTCGGAAATGCAGCATGAATGCCAGAGCTGCACACCTGTTTTGCCCCACTCTTTTTTTTATGTAGGTGTTTTCAATAGACTTTCAAACAAGTTTATATAGCTTCGTTGTGCATGGAACACCTAGCTTCAGTGCACAGAAAAGAACAAGAAACAGTCATGCCTTCAAATATCAGAGTTATCAACCACTAGAATTGAGGTATTCAAAAACTCGTATTTCCCCAGAACTCTCGTAGACTGAAACTCGTTGCCGCCAAGCACAGTTGGGGCATCATCACTAGAAAACTTTAAACAACTCCTGCAATCAAATGTGCAAAGACTGAGTGTAACAAGCCGTTCGGTGTGATATAGGTAGCTGCCGCCGCGCCGCGTGCCTGCGAAGCTGGTGTGTTACGCCGAAGGGTGGTTATACCGGCTATACCGATACAGATACAGATACAGTGAACCAGTAGCATCTAGCACAAGTATACAGTGAAACAATAACAACTAGCTTCAGTGCACAGTGAACTAGTAACACCTAGCTTAAGCAAACCAGTAACACCCAGTTTCAATATGAACTGGTAGCACCTGCTAGTACACAGTGAACCAGTAACACCTTTCTAAGCTTACTAAAGCTGTTTTGTCCCACTCTGTGTGTTGCTATGTACTAGGCCACACCAAGTAATTTCATGGATGACGTCCTCGGGAGACCCTAAATCTAATGCGAGAGTGCGAAAACAAAACAAGAAGAGCCAAAAAAAAAACACAAGATGCCTAGATTTGAAATATAGTAAGAGGACGGCCATTTCAAGAAATGAGTCGCCAAAAAAGCGAAATAGCGAAAAAATATAGCGACGCTGATATGTTGAAAGTTATTGAAAATGACAATCTAGATGAGAAAATTTCAATTATTTACATTCACACTTTTTGGCGAAAAAATCTTACATAATATCGCTTTAATATTGTATTGAATGTATGCCATTCTGCGACTGTAGAGCATACGTTAGGCATGTATACGGTTGACATCCGCGCGCCCATGAATTTTCGGCCGTTTCCAAAAAAAAAGAAGTTTTCAACCACACTGTAAATCGTACATAACAGTTGCAAAATGAGCAAATACATACCGTAAGTTGCAAAACAAAAAGTATTGGGAAACGATGCCAATGTCGTAGAATGCCAAAATCAAAACGAAAAAGATGAAAATGTAAAGAAATGAATTTGAAGAGTGGATTATTCGCCATGCCATACTCTGTGTCATTTGGTCAAGTTTCATAACCACGTAGATTTCATAATGAAAGCAATTTTTTGCCAAACCTTTTTTTTTACTCGCACGCTCGCATCAGTTTTGGGTTCCCAGAGGATGTCATCCATATAATAAAATCAACATGGCTTTACCATAAAAAGTGTATGTACGGACCCAGTTTTCAAATGAGAGGAAGTCACGTTGATAGGTCAGGCGCTCTGACGTCATTAACGACTAGGAGAAAAGCTCCGGGGTTACTGATGGTGTCAGGGCACTATATCATGGTTAAAGTAATAAAGCCACATGTAGTAAGTCACAGATAGTGTCAGTGTGGCTGTACGTACGACATAACTTGCATTGCCAGAATATGGATGGTCAGGGGTGCCAGTGTATGCAGTGCAATTTTACGGAATACAGTGCAATCGTATTAGTATATAATACAGTGCAATTGTGCGGAAAACAGTGCAATTTTACGGAATACAGTGCAATTGCATTAGTATTAACTAGTAAAATTGCACTATATACTGGTAAAATCGCACTGTTGCACTGTATGTATACTAATACGATTACACTGTATTCCGTAAAATTGCACTGTATACTAGTAAAATTGCGCTAAATTTGAAATAATGTTTTTTTTTTCAAGTCTCCACCAGACTCCTTTGCAGGCTCAATAAATATAAGAAATCGGCCTGATTGAAAGGAGATACAATTGGCCATGCTAGGGGAGTTGGCCTTTGCCGTGCTTCTATACTACTTTAGCATTTATTCAGCCTGCAAAGGGGTCTGGTAGAGACTATCATAAGGCATGCATGTACAAGGAAGGGACGTTTCTAGATGAAAACTTTGCATTTTGTTAAAACCAAAACCAACGCAAACGTGTCCTTTAAATATTAATTCTAAAACGTACCACCATCATCAAACGTAGGAAGTCATTAAGTAGACTTGAATTAATTATTGTTGGCATAGAGACGGGTCGTCGCGGGTGTGCTTCGAAAATGCAAATCATCGACAAGAAAATGGTTGATTTGTTGATTTGATCATATGGATGACGTCCGCGCGCGCATGAATTTTCGGCCGTTTCCGAAAAAAAAACACCATACTGTAAATTGTATAGAACAGTTGCAAAATGAGCAAATATGTACCGTAGGTTGAAAAAACCCATGGAAAACGATACCAGATGCCAAAATCAAACGAAAAAGACGAAAATGTAAAGAAATGAATTTGAACTATTTATTGAAGACTAGATTATTCGCCAAACCATACTCATTTGTCCAACCTTCAAAACCACGTAGATTTCATAATACAGTGCTCACCAACTATTTGCATCACTGATATTGGCATAAACCTGGGATCTGCATAAAATTCTGAAAACCCAAACCATTTCCCATTCACTACATTGTAAATTGCATGGCATAATTGCATGAGCTGTTATGACTTTAACCTGATATTGGACTAAAATATTTCCAAGTCAATGGCACACTGACCCAGAAGTACGTGAAAGAAATACATGTAATTTGTTGCGCATCAGCAAATCCGCATGAAGTCCATTGTTATTCATTCATTATCACCCCTGCACCCTCCATTGTCATACACTTTCTCTGTTGTCACTTCCTTCTGGACAGGTGAGAACCCCCAATCACCCAATGATGATTGTGTGAAGAAGTCCTTTGTTCCTTTTTGGTGTCCTTGATTGGGCTGTTGTTTTAGCCTTGGTAAGCTTTTTCCCAACACAGGGGTAGACAGTATGAAGGTGGAATGTGTCTGATCTTCTATCTCCATGTTAGCCCTGTTCATTATAAGTTTCTGAATGCGACTTGAAGATTAGAATATGGTACATGTATGTAGTTGTGGGTGAAAGTGAGTATATAAATACCAATAACATCATGTTTGTGGTTGTTTCAATTGGCCCCAGCCCAGTATCATCCATAACCAACTGACCTCCCCTCCCTGTCGGTCGTGTGGACTCTCCTAAGGTTATTGGACTAAACCTGTTATAGGAATAAAATTCCCTGACAAATCGTCCATGCAAATAACAGGAGAGCACTGTAAAAGCTTTTTTGGGGGGGCCAATTTTTTTTTAATTCGCACGCTCGCACCAGTTTTGGGGTTCCCAGAGGATGTCATCCATATAATTAAATTAACGTGGCCTAATGAGGCTCTGGTGTGCCTTAGACCACTGAACATTAAATATCAACGACATCTGAAACATTTAATCTAAAGAAGGCGACGTATTCAGACAAATGGATTCAAATGACCTGTGCATAGATAGTACGTGTACGGGACATATTTTACGAACTTTGAAGCTCTTTGGTCTGACTCTGCTAGGATCTGCTTGGAGATTATAAACCCCAGCGTCTGTTTCCCCAGACATCACTTCAAGCAGATATGTGACGGGCTTGTTTTGTTATAGTAGAAGCTTCAATGAACTGCTAGGGGCCGCTTTTGACCCATGTACTAAGCAGTAACTTCTGACTCGGCAGCCTCATCCAGTCCTTTTGTGAACAACGTTGGGCCGCTTGCTTTGAAGTCAAACCCAAAATCTCTGTCCGAAAAGTTATTCATGAAAACGTTGTCGGTAACAGGAATGGTGTATTTCTAAGTCGTTTTTTTCTTCGTTAAGATTGAAGTTGCTTTTGTATTTAGACTAGCAACACCCGTGATATTGATGAGGGCCTGCATGCCCTTATAATATGATTATCGTAAGGCGTAATTAGGCCTTTTTAGCCTTCGTAATAGGCAGCCTCCCAAAAAATCAACGTAATTAGTACATTAGACGCAAAGCGTAAAGTCGTAATCAGTTCTGAGACTTTAATTCGTAATCGTCGGGGGAAATTTTGTGTAATTCGTAATCACTACCCCCCCATGCAGACCCTCCTTGATTAGACTAGGCGTTTTGCACACCTGGTACTCATTTGGCATGGTCACTTCAAAAATGGCGATGTGCAAAAACGAGAGATCTCTGGGATGATTTTTTTTCAACTTCCCGGGTACTTTTTCGAGTTTTTATCGGAGGAATGTCTTTCTAAAGTCTACAGTAGAATGTTGGGAACTTGTCGCGGTAGATTTGTGGCATTTTCGTGATGTTTTGGGGAGAAAATGCTGAAGTTTCATACCTGGTGAATTTTCGAGAAGACAATTAGCAAGAACATGGCGAGATATTTGGGAAGCGTGCACGTGGTTTGAAGCCGACTTGGGTTTTTCGCAGGTAAGCAACAAACTATTTGGCTAACATTATGCATGCCCTAGCAACTAGTAAGGTCATGTCATATTTAACAAATCATATTCTGAGAGAAATGATAACGTTATAGTTCTGTAAACTCAGAACGAGCCGACTTTTCCGCGCATAGGTGTGTTTGTACAGTGTTGGTGTATGTCTTTGTTTGTCAACTACACAATGCTATGAGTTCATATTTCTGTAATTTCTGCAAAAATATGCTCTAAACAAAAACTGTGTTTCTTTTTCAACACGTGGCTCAAAAACACTTATGCACGGGGTTTGCGGAAAAAACTGTCCAGTCTGGACTGGTCTAGGGGGCGGAAAAACCTGTCCAGTCTGAATAAAGGGTCTGCAAGGGGGTTCCTGGCAATGCATATTACTAAATACAGCAGGGTTGGCAACATGGCCAACATTTACCCCCCAATCACCAAGCTGATCATTTTAGCCTGTCAAATAATATCCACTTTATTGTAGTGTTGGAGGATTGTCCAAAACTTATGATGAATTACAGTCACTGTACCACCCCCTTGTGTCGGGGCATGACATAAGTAGATTGAAAATGTCTGTCTTTGGGAGAGGTTTACCAGCTTTACATGTTATCATTTTCATTAATTTTTGTCTATTTAAAGTATATGAAGGACAGGTCATTATGAAATGATGCTCATCTTCAACATTATCTTCACACGAGGGACATTGTCTCTGGTTAGCTGGTATATTACTACTATACTGACCTTTTTCTATTGCCAAGTTGTGCGAACTGATTCTTAATTTGGTAATGTTAACTAAGGTTTTGTTACGGATTGATGAAAAGTATTTTTCCAATGTGAAGTCAGTTTTTACTTGGGAATACATTTGAGATGAGACTTGTGATGACAGAGACACTAGGTGATCGGATACAGGAGTATGCTACCATACTTGGTGTTATTTGAAACAAATGTGTAACTTCTGGGGTGTCTGTCTGTATACTTAGGTAGCTGCTGACAATGATACAGTAGTGAAGACTTCTGTCCAAACCTGACAAGACAGATTGGACCAGACCTGGTGATTTGAGGACAGAAGACCCAAGAGGAATATAAGGTGAGAAAATTCGAATGCTACATTTTTACCGGTACCTTCAATTAACTTCTAAGTTTAAAATAGCATTATTATCTGAGACAAGGGTGTCACTTCTAATGTCTGTATACTTAGGTGGAAGCAGACTGATGCAGTAGTGATGACTCCTGTCTGAAACCTGACTTGGCTGGCTTGAATCACACTTTCAAGACCCAAGAGCAAGATAACAGTAGTAGTGCACTAGTAATGCTTTATTATAGGAATCCATATTACTTTTTACTACATGGACCACTCTGCAACTTTCTCTCTTTTAGGCATTACAGTTGGCCTTATATATTGAGCACTAGTCAACATTTCTAGGAAGAGGCTAACAAAACACATTACGATTATCATCTTTACTTGGTCACTTGTTACTTTAATTCTTGCCTTGAATATGATGATGATGAACTTAAATTGTCCTTTTTGTCAGATGTGTCCTGATGTTCCTGTCCTGACTGGGAGAAACCTGTGATGACCGGCGACTTCTGTCCAAACCAGACCAGATGAGGGCAATCGGCAAACCAGCTGACTTTTGCAAAGAGAGATGTACAGATTTGTACAGGTAAAACATGTTAAACTTTTCTCTAATGTGTTAGGAATTCTGAGAGGCATATCACACTAGATAACAACTTTCTAAAGCCCAGAACTTTGTACTAATCTATTCAATCAAAGGGAATTAGTTCAATTATACAATCTTATCACTTATTATTGTCACATAAACAATCCTCTTGTATCAGTAGGTGTGTCCTGAGGGTCAGCTGTCCTGACTGGGAGAAACCTGTGATGACCGGCATCTAAAATTGTCCAAGACCAGACCAGATGTATAAGGCTCAACAGACCAGTTGACTTGAAGACATAGAGCGAAGAGATTTTACAGGTGAGACAATGTATTAAAACTTATTTATTTCTTCCAAGATATTCTTTTTTTTTTTCTAATCAGTGCAGAGTGAACCTGATCTTAACATCGTATAACGATGATCTTCGGTTCAATATGTCACATCAATTCCCCTCGCTTGATTACACATACATACCCTTATCAAATACATTATACATAATACATAATTACATGGTACATTATTGTCAAAAAGTAGAAAATCTCTAGGAGGAATTCAACAAGAATCTGTTTACTGCAGTCTTGAACTTAGTCATGTTAGGACTGTCAGGGAAAACCGAGGCTGGTAAGGAGTTCCACAGCCTGCTAGGTCCTTGGTACATATGAAGACATGTGGAGCTGAGTGTTGGAGTTGAGCGAGTTACTCGCGTTCCAGATACTTTGGTCGGCAGAATTCCAGTGAGTTCCTCTGAGGGTTGCAGGAAGACGTGCTGGTAAAAGGTACTCAGACTGGCTACTTTTCTCCTGTGTTCTAAGGGATATATTCCAACCATTTGCGGATCCCTAATCTGGAGCTGACGTACAGCTTTCTTCTGAATGCTGTCAAGAAGTTTGCTTTATTGACACAACAAAAAACTACACAGGTACTTCTACGTATGGTCTTCTACAACTAAAGATGTAACAAAGTTACATACATGTATGGATGACTTCATGCTACGTACAGAATGTATGATTGTATGTGGCACATTACGTACAGAATATATATCAGTAATAACAATAAAGGTTTACTACTATTCTGCAACATGTAGTCTCTTAAGATTGAAACATTCTTTAATGTATTTTGCTATTTGAATACTGTATTGGTTATCTCCCCTGAGAATGTAATTGAATTTTTCTATAGGATCTAATGTATTGAAATCAGTTGAACAAGTGGAAAGAAAGGTGAACAGCAATAGGCGCTTATCATTGTATAGTGTACAATCCATTATAAAATGGTGCTCATTTTCAATCATGTTTGGACAAAATGGACAGACCCTTTGGTCATTTGGTATTTTCTTGTATCGACCCATTTCTATGTTTAATTGATGACAACTAATTCTTAATTTTGTGATCGCTTTGCGGATATCTAGATTGTGTAATATACTTGAGAGGTATTGTTTTTGTCCATAGTTGCCCTCTGTTAGTATAAACAGAAAGTTTTGCATTGTTACTAATAGAATTGTACCATTTTTGTATATATATATCTTGAAGACGGGATCGTAGTTGATTGGTTATCGTATCCACCCGGGGTTGGTCCAAAATTGTCCAAAGCCGTTATAATTTAGAACATCATTTAGTATATATATAAATACGTGGGTAAGCCAATTGTCGTGTTTACCAGAATATTAAAACATCGTATGCTTCGTTCACAAAGTAAAGCGTCTTCGGGCAAGTTTACAAAATGATGCCAGTATTTGATTAATTGTAATTCGGCATCTATTATTGGAAAGGTTCCTAGTTCTCCACGAACGCCATCATTTGATGCATTTGTATTAACTGTAAGTAAGAATTTTTGAAAATTTATATCAATGGTATCGATATGAATTTTCAGATCTTTTTACTTATTTTTAGACGAGACGCTAGATTAAAAAACAATGTTATCTGTCCTTTCAAAATGAATCATATGTGTGGGTACGGGTAGAGCTTTTTTTTGCTAATCAACAGAGGAACGTTGTCTTCTATACCAAGTTTCTCTAGTACAGCGGACAAATGTTTTTTTGGTGTAGACTCTGAAATACGCGTAGAAACATTCATTTTTAGTGTTTGATCGAAACATGTTATTTAACTTGATAAATTTAGAAACAAAAGAAAGTTCGGATTTTTACAAGGTTACACTCCCCAGTGAAAAGAAATATGTTGCAGGCAGTGTTAAATTATGACATCCTAGTTACCTCCGGGGGACTCGGAGACAAACCTTCCGCGGAAGGGTTTTGTGAGAGATTTAGATTTTCACGTTTGCAGCTGTTTCTCGCGTTTGGGTGGACGGATTCTTTTGAGACTCGGTATATGTTTTGCTATTGGGCTGCAGATAATGCACGTTCTTTTGTTTTTATTGTATATGTGTTTTCGGGCGTGAAAATGGTTCCTTTTGGTGGCCCCAAGGACGTTCAACCCCAGAACACCCTTTTGAGCGTGAAAGTGGTCGCGACCGTTGACCTTTGGCGTGTATTAGGTATTGTCGGTCTCGTCCACGAAGGTGACCCCTCGCACAGAGGGGTGTCCGGTCTCGATAAATTCTTTGTTTAAAACCCTAGTACTGCGGCGTGCAACAATTGTTGTTGTAAACAACATATGAAAATATACAATAAAAAGCCCGGAGGTATAAACTCTCAGATTTTACTTGTTCTGACTAGATGTGAATTGCTCCCATACAATGTATATGCTGACTTTTGTTTTCCTCTCTCCACATGGCTTGTGGTGGATTCTCTACATACTGAAGAAAGGACCAGACTTCTACCAGTAAAGCATTGAGAGAGATTCAAGTCAAGACACATGGGTCGCAGGTTGTGAGTATAGTTTATTTGTATAGCAACACAACCAAGTACACACACCTGCATACATTTCTATCCCTCTATAACTCTGCTATGAATTGCACAGTATGCCACACTTTCTTCAGTTTCAGTAACTTCCTTCACTGTAAAACCTCCACGGTGGTCAAGTTTGGTTACAATGTACCCACTTACTTTAGAACTCGAGTCATGTTCATGTTCAAATTGATAACGTGTTCCATTTAGTCAATTGCAGAAAACCTGCACCATCAGGCCCTTTTTCATCTTGGCACCTCGTATTAGGCCACAGCAAGTAATTTTTATGGATGACATCAGCGCGCACATTAATTTTCGCCTGATTTTGGAAAAAAAAAAAAAATTTGTTGCCTTCTGACAGTGGTCACCATGCCAAAAATGGGCAAAGATGTCTGTTGCCATGCCAGAAGGTGGATGGCAGATAACAATAAAGAGAGGAGACAAGAAAAGGCTCATATTTAATGTTTTGTTTCTTACTTTGATGCAGTAATATTCCCACTGAATCAAAATTTTGTACAATGATTCAGAGTCAAAATTTTAAAATGTAGGAACCTTGTTTTTTCCGGCCCGCCTTGTTTTTTTTCGCCCACTCGCATTAGATTTGGAGTCTGCGGAGGATGTCATCCATAAAATTTACTTGCTGTGGCCTTAGAAAGAAATCCAATTTTTCACAAATATAAACTTTTTTTCTCGAAAGTTCATCTATTCTGTCTTTGAGTTGCGGTCATGTGAATGTAAACAAATTTCAATATCATTGACCAAAATGACTGAAATAGGTTTCCCGAGATTTGTGTTTTAGAGATTTTTTTTGTAGAGTCGCTAAATATTTTTTTTGACAAAATTCTTGCTTTCACACAACAGGGTTTTGAAAGGTTAAGCCCAAAATGGCCGGGCCTTCAGTAATCTGGAACTTTGCCAAACATAGCAAGGCCACACCAATTTAATTTGTTGTTTCTCACCAAATTCTCAGATTCGCCCTGTCCATTTTTTTTCTGATCTGCAAAAAAAATAATAATTTAGGGGGTTCTAAATCAACTGCAAATTGCTTGAAGAAAGACATATTTTGGCCCCAATGGTTGAAGAAAGTCCCTTTCTTCCTAGTTGTTAAAGTTTTTCAATGTAACAATACAATTTTGTTTCATTAAAAGTTCAAAATCTATTGTTTTGATTATAAGCCAGCCTGGTATATTGACTTCATGGCTCATATTGTAACATTTCCGGCTATCATGGGGTGCCTTGGCCTCTTTTTTTTCGCCCTGTCGCTTCATATTTTTTCTGAAAAAATCTGAGAAACAACAAATTAAATTGGTATTGCCCAATGGAAAATAAACTACCCTAGTAACCAAACACCGTGTTTGTTCTCTTTCATAACTCTTTAAACACTTCACTTTATGGACTCCTTCTTCTATGCTTTAAGGTTTCCTCACTGGCTAATTTGGCATTTTAAGTTTCCATCGTTTTCTCACAAAGAAATTTAGAAAGAACTGTGGTTGTACTGAATATTGATACCTGGGTACAAAAGGGTTATGAAGATGATTTTATGGACCATATGGATGACGTCATCATATTTTATTGCCCGAAATGTAATTATCTTTAAAGTTATGATATAGCACTTTGGTACAAATAACTGCAATAGAAGTATGGTTTTCATGTGCACAATGGTCAAAGCTACAAATGTACGTTTGCACAAATTGATATCTACTAATTACCCGTAGTTATTAGAGAATAACCTAATTGCCTAATTAAAATCTAGTTAATCTCTAATAACTATGGGTAATTAGTAGATATCAATTTGTGCAAACATACATTATTTTGTAGCTTTGAACATTATGCACATGAAAATCATACTTTTATTGTAATTACTTGTACCAAAGTGCTATATTATAACTTTAAAGATAACTACATTTGGGGCAATAAAATATGACTACGTCATCCATATGGTCCATGAAATCAAATTCATAACCCTTTTGTACCCAGGTATCAATATTCAGTACAACCACAGTTCTTTCTAAATTTCTTTGTGAGAAAACGATGGAAAGTTAAAATGCCAAATTAGCCAGTGAGGATTCACCCTTTCTCTGCTTTGATTAGGCCATGTTGATTTGATTACATGGATGACATCCTCTGGGAACCCCAAAACTGATGCGCGCGTGCGAATAAAAAAAAAGTTTTGCAAAAAAAAAAGTTGCTTTCATTATGAAATCTACGTGGTCATGAAGGTTAAACAAAGGGCACAAGAGTATCGTTTGGCGAATAATCTACTCTTCAAATTCATTTCTTTACATTTTCGCCTTTTTTGTTTGAATTTGGCATTCTACGACATTGGTATCGTTTTCAAATATTTTTTTGCAACTTACGGTTTAAATTTGCTCATTTTGCAACTGTTTTATATAATTTACAGTATGGTTGAAAACTTTTTTTTTTGGAAACGGCCGAAAATTCATGCGCGCGCGGATGTCATCCATATAATCAAATCAACATGGCCTTACACAGTATGTTGTAACAGTGGGGTTCAAGCACCACTAACTGATCCATTCCAACCTTTTAGAGTAGTGGTTAGTGCACTATAGTGTCGTAAGTTGGCTGTCCGTGTTCAATTCCCGGGAGTCAGGGGTTTTCCTGTTTCTACTTGCACCTATTATTATTGTTTCACTGTGGCTCAAGTGTTGGGAATACTCACCACAGTATATATATAGGGAACGGGTTTTCTGCGCGTGAAAAATAAAAGTCCCCAAAATATGTTAGAAAATATGCAGTACCAAATTCTTAGGCAGGAAAATGTTGTACTTTGGTATAATTTTCCCCTTCGTTTGGCAAAATTATTGTTTGAAAATGTAAGTCCCTTGGGAATAAGCTAATTTGCGTACCTTACATGAAACCTGAACTTTCGAAAATCACTTGAATTTGTCAGAAATACATGGAAAAGTTACTAGTATAAGGTTTTGTACTGTAAAATGTAACAATTTGAAGCTTTTCTTGATTCCAGTTTGACTTCATGCTTTTTTAAACAAATTCTTTCACGGGCAAATTTCAACCTTTTTTTGCGCATGAACAGTACCTTTCAAAATCACCTGAAATCACAGAGAAATTGACAGAACAAGGCTATGTAGTGTAGAATGCAAGCAAAATGATGTTAAAGTTTATTTCTTGTCTTTTTTCCAACTTTTAAGGTTAAAACAGCAAAAAGTTTTTAAATCCCTTGGGAATCAGCTAATTTGCATATTTTCACCCGCAAATTTTTCACGCGCACAAAACCCCATCTCCCACAGTGAAAGAAATAGGGTGCAAGTAGAAACAGCAAAACCGCTGACCACCAGGAATATGGAACCCGGACAGGCAGCTTACGTATACTCAGATTATGGCCCGGTTTACACGACGCAGCACTACGTGTTTTGTGCGACAGATTTTTGTAGCGTGTAAACAACCTGCACCACCGCCGCGCGGCGGTTTTCCTGTAAAATGACGTGCAGTGCCACAGGTTGTTTACACGCTAAAAAATCTGTTGCACAAAACACGCAGTGCGGCGCCACGTGCGCGTTGTTCCACGCCTTACACAAATAAACGACGCACGTGTAAACCGGGCCTATGCCAAAAGGTCTGGACCCGTTGGAACGGATCAGTTAGCGGCGCTTGAACGCCGCTGTTACAACGTCAAACTTTTTCTACACTCCTTTTCCAATGCTTTGTCCCTTTTTACTCACAACATCACTCCGCTCGATCACACACCCTTTCCCTGCATTGAAACAACTTTCTCAAACACTTGAGTTAAACTTGCATGGCACATCACACTTTTCTAGACTCCTTCTCCAATGTAAGTTCAGGCAGTCAGTAGACAGTTTTCAGTGTTAAAGTGTGAAAATTTGGGAAGTCTTTTCCCGCCAAAAAAAAACTAATTGGCACCCTCACCTGGTTAATTAATTGGATTAAGTTTTCCCGCCAAAAAACTTAGTATATAGAGCACTCTAACCTTGAACTTGTGCCCCCCTCCCCACTCTTCCTGCCCACCTCCCACACTTCTTCCACAACTCAGAGTATGTTAGTTACACTGTTCTCGGACTTCTTCGCACATGTAGTCACTCTGCTACACAAACACTTTGTTGATCGAGTGCAGTTTTTCCACCACTTAGACTTAGGAATAATCTCGGGCTCTCCTGGTCAGTCAATTGCACTGGTATACTGATGTGTCGAAGCATCAATGTCTCCGAAAAGACATCCCCCGGGGAGTACACTTAGTGCATTGACTGACCAGGAGAGCGAGAGATTATTCCTAAGTCTAAGTGGTGGAAAAACTGCACTCAATCAACAAAGTGTTTGTGTAGCAGAGTGACTACATGTGCGAAGAAGTCCGAGAACAGTGTAACTAACATACTCTGAGTTGTGGAAGAAGGGCAGGAAGAGTGGGGAGGGGGGCACAAGTTCAAGGTTGGAGTGCTCTATATACTAAGTTTTTTGGCGGGAAAACTTAATCCAATTAATTAACCAGGTGAGGGTGCCAATTAGTTTTTTTTTGGCGGGAAAACGGACTGGCAAGACAATTTAAGTGCCAACAAAGGTCCAAATCGACAATTTTGAAGAGGATAGCTATGAAATTAATGTGGCAGGCTAAGATACTTTTTGGGCAATTTGGCTACAAAAAATAACATGACTTCAGGATACGTGGCATTGAAAAGGCCGACTAAGATACAAAGTTTTTTGGCACGAGAATTTAGAAGTATACGGGTCGAAAACAACAATTTTGGGGCAATTTGGCATTCCACTATACGATATAAAGAAGATAAAAATGTGGAGTTAGTTCAAAGCTTTTTGGCGGGAGAATTTAACTGTATAGGTCCAAAGCGACAATTTTGGGGCAATTTGGCATATTCAACTAAATAAGAAAAATTTTTCAGTGATGCTTAACATGAATTCAGGATAAAAATGTGGAATTGAAGCAGCCGACAAGTTTTTTTGGCAAGAGAACTTGAAAGTGTAAGGGTCCAAAGCAACAATTTTTGGGCAATTTGGCATTCAAATGTACAATATGAAGAGGTTTTTTGCCAGGAGAATTTCACTCAATTTACAGGTTCACAGATACTAAGTGAATAAGTTCTGTGCAATTTGGCATATTCAGCTACACAATGTGAATTCAGAATAACGAGAAATAAGAGCGGCCGGCTAAGATACTAAGTATTTGGCGGGAGAATTTAAGTGTTAAGGTCCAAAATGACAGTTTGGGGGCAATTTGGCATTCAATTATATAATACAAAGAATTTTAATTTTTAAGACATTTAATTTTTGTCGTGGAAGTAAAGCTGACAGCTTTGATTAACAATAAATGGCTCCTCATAGAAAAAAAGGCAGAGTAGAGAGAAAAGGGCAAGAGAGAAATGCGGGAGCATGCATGCGGAGTGTTGTGTTGTGTTGTGTTAATAAGGAAACCATACTCACACCTCCCCATCTTCTTTTACACACTCAGGTTGTCTCAGATCTGCCAACAAAAGTCTGGTCCTTCATTCTGCTATAGTCTGGTCTCCGGATCATCCACAATGTCGTCTTGAAGACAGAGAACACAAGTCAGTGTATTGAAAGCAACGATTGGCATGCTAAGAAAATGTTTACAATGTTGTGCTATGGTCACACCAATTTTATCAAAGATTTTTGCAGAATTTCAATAAAGCAATGCAGTCTAGGCAAAACAATTTTAATCCTCCTGGCATCCTTTGATACTCCAAATACTAATGCGAGCCACAAATTCAACTTCTGAAACTGGGCTGGTTCACAATTCTGACAATGAATTTTAAACTTTCAATCAAATCACTGCATGGATTAATAGAAAAATTTACAGTAGCAACAAAGTCAAGGACTTTGCTTCATCTGCTGGTGCCAAAATGTCAGCATTTCTTTTTTTGGAAATCATAAAAAAAATCAAGCAGGCAAATCTGAGAACCAAGAAAGACCATTCAAATCGGATTGGTCTAAGATTCACTGTAAATTAGGATTTTTCATAGTACTTTCGTATTCACGGTTTTCACGGTCACTTTTCTGCCACGAACTTATCATAACCGTGAACAAATAATTTGTCAACTTTCTTTTTGCTGCACCTGCTGCCTCCACATAAAGTGATTCACAGTAATTTGTGTATCACCAACTGCAGGAAATATTGCCTGCGGCAAAAATTAGGCCTAACAAAATAAATGTTGTGTTTCCTATTACAGTCCAGAAAAAATTAGGGTCGGTAGGTAGGGATTCCCTTTTTTTTTTTTTT
>NW_017804476.1:418187-443742 GCF_001625305.1 Branchiostoma belcheri
AGTTTGTATATACAGGGATCTCCCCAGAAATTCAGAGCAGGGTGGAGGAGGGTGCGAAGGGAGGTCTGGAGGGGGTTTTCCCTCCCCTCCAGGGGGGGGGGGAAGCTATTGCATTTTGTCTTTTCCAAACACAAATGGAGGTCATTTCCTGCAACTTCAGTTCTACATTTTCTGTACAACTGCAGATGTATAAGGCAGTAGAAAGGTTCAAGATCTGTACTTAATTATCCTCATGTTCAAAAAAAATTCTATTATCACCCTTAATTTTGAAAAAATTGGGCATAGGTTCCCCGGATGACCCCTAACCGGGGGCCAACGGTGCTTCCACAAGTTCAACAAGTGAAAAATACATGAATACAAAAATGTAACATGTATTTACTACCTGGAACTTGGAGCAATTTATTCCAAAGATGTTAACTGACATTAATATATTAAAAACTAAACCAAATCCTATTTCTCAAACAAATCACATATTGACACAGCTGAACAAATAAAAATGTGATCATGTTTATAAACTCCACTCAAAAACAATTTTTGAGAGACACTCGGGTCACGGTACTAAGCGTGATAATCTCTAATATCTCATCTGATTCTCCCAATATGTAAAGGGTCTTTACAATGACAGCATCCAACCGCACATACATAGAAACAACAATATTACACAAGAAACCAATTAATTCGGAAAATTTCTCAGTAATGTTTGAAAATTAACCTTACTAAAATATAACTGAATTTTTATTTCAGTTGTAGCCGAAAAAATATTTTTCATGCGTTTAAAGTATCGTTTTAGCACTGTAATATGTACTTATTACATGTATCTATACATTTGGATGCTATCTTGACCTTTGACCATTGTTATTGTGAAAACAGGTCGGCCATGTTGTCTTTCTCGCCGTGAATTTTCGAGCCGTTTTTTCGAGCAAATTTCAACCGTTTTAAACATTTTACGGCCTCAAAAACTCATATAACGAGGAAAACAAGTTGTAGTTGTTATTTTCATGCGTAACATTTCTTCTGGGGATGGATTATTTTTCCGTCGAGCTGCCGAAAACTTAGCGCCATGCCGCAACCATGCGGTCGGGCGCGGCCGGCCGGCGGGAGTTTTACTTTGTATCGGTGAGCTTTCGCGATGTAAACAAAGACAGTCGGAGTTGTTTACAGAAAATTTTGTTGTGAAACGCCAGCGGGGTGTCAGATTTTCTACCAATGACAACGTTTTCTTTGCGGCGTCATGGCGAGATCGACAATTCATCGTCAATTCACAGGATTGTGCCAACAATGGAAATTATGAATAGCGGCCCGACCCGTGCAATTAGCGCTCGATCCACGCCGCCCGACCGAAGAAAATTGTAATGACGAGCACATTTATCGGGGATAAAACCCCCAATTTTGAAAACCGACCGCTAGCCGCTCAAAATTTTTGGTCGGCCCCAAAAAAGGCTAGGGTCGGGGGGTTTTTCATAGGGTCGGTCGGGTAACCGGAAACACAACATTTTTTTTCCTAGGCCTTACTTAAGGTATAACTGTCAATTGTGAATTAAAGATCTAGGTAAGTTCCTCGGTACTGTTACAAAATGTTATCGGCCAGATGTCTTAACTTACAACATACCATATAGCAAAAAAAATTGTGTCAAACAGGTATGATATTTTGGTATTAAATGCAGTGAAGGTTTGTCTTCAAATTTAAATTCTGTCAGGAAGATGTGCTATAATCTATTTCTATCTTTGAAGAATTTGACTTCTTTGTCTTTGAATTTAGACAAAGTGGGCAAAACCTCATGATATGACACATTCCATCATCAAGAAAAAAACACTGCAGAACACTTTTCTTCACTGATCTGTCAGACTGTAGAATCTGACACAAGATAAATCATACCTGTTTATGTTTGGGGAGCATTAAGTTTATACATAATTTTATATCAGTGTTAATTTGTATTACTAAGTGTCGTATTGAATGATATTCAGGGAATGCTGATATGGAACAAGTACTTGAAGAGACGGAATGCGGAACGACCCCGCTGTTAGAACTTTGTGATACAGAACCGTGTTCTATGCGAATAGAACCGCGTTCTTTTGAGAACTGGCAGCTAGTTTTTAGTTGTTTTCAAGTGCTCACCAGTGGGAGGTGGTGCTGAGCGCTGCTGGCCCGCCACCCTGAGGAAATACTGATTTAAAGGGCCGAAATTTCCATTGAAGGGTGGAATCAGCTGAGGATCCCACTGGTGAGGCCACGAGACCTTTATAGTCTTTGTGTGTATTTTTAAACTGTATTACTAAGTGTCGTATTGAATGATATTCAGGGAATGCTGATATGTTAATCAAAGAATATACAACCGATATATATCTAGTAGTTTGTTTGGAAAGTGTCAGGCAAGTAAAAGTCTTACTGAAGTGTGAAATTCAATGTGGTTCGCATTGTCTATTGACTGAGCATCAGTCCATCCCAGTTAAAATACTGTTTAGTTGAAATTAAACTTAAAAAGCATGGAAACATCCAAATTTCTCAAATATTTTGGTAGGAAATTGATGCTATTTGCAAATTAAACCAAATAAAGCTGAATATCACATGCTTTATTTTTTCTTTTGGAGTGTATAGCTTCTACTGACTGTCTTTACTGAAGAAAAGAAGTGAATGCTTCTGTAAATGTCTGATAGTTTTCAAAATCTCTCCAATTGCTTGAGTAACAGTTTTCTGCTGAATATGCATCTCATCACCTGCATGTTTAACCTCCATCGAATCAGATGTACTTATAGCTACATCTGATTACAATTTACAAAAAAAGGATGTAACCAACCTCAAAACATAAAAGAAAAGCTGAGGAAGACAGTGATTCAGTCGAAAATTTCTGGTGAGTCAAATTTTGAGTTGGAGAACAGTTTAAGTTTTTCATAATGTAATTTACCAACTCAGATGAACTTTCATGCTAACCTCAAAACATGTTAATTTCAATACAGACAAAACTGTCACTGATGCCACTATGTAGGTTTAACCTTTGTAACATGTCAACCTTTGAAATGTACGTTTGGAAATACAAACTTACCAGTTCAATGTCTGGGTCTTCTTCTGTGCTGTGTCTCAAATGTTCTGTGTCTTCAAGTCAACTGGTTTGCAAAGCCCTCATTTGGTCTGCATTGGACAGGAGTCGCTGGTCATCACAGGTTTCTCCCAGTCAGCACAGGAACGTCAGGACACACCTACACGTAATAAGGAAAGGATAATTAGTGTGATGCAAAAACATCTCTTATTCAACACTGAATGACCATTAAATGATAGATAAGAAACTTTAACAATTGAACTATCCCTTTGCTTATCAATAAATCTGATGTAGAAAAATGACAAATGGTGTAGCATTGATGAAAAAATACAGGCTGTGTGTTATTTCTTTAAAGATACAGTGACTGTAATTCTGACATATTAGCAACAGAAAGAAGTTCACCAAGTACTCGAATATACAGATATAACAAGTCACACACTTTCCTCAAAATTTGAGTCAAATACACCATGCAAGTGGAATTTGCAAAATGCAAAACTAAGATTTTTTTCACCTGATATTCTTCTAGGGTCTTCTGGGGTCACCTGGTCTGGTCTGGTCCAATCCAGTCTTGTCAGGTTCAGACAGGAATCATCACTACTGCATCAGTCAGCAGACACCTAACTATGTAGAGATACCAAGTTACACACTTGTCTCTAGTGATGCATAGTATTACCTAAACCCAATTTTAGGTTCAGGTCCAGGTTCAAGTCCAGAGGTTTAGGTTCAGTTCCGAACTTGTAAGTCCGGACCTAGAACCCCATGGCATGGCATATACAAAATTGCATGTTGGGAACCTTGCAATGTTGTCTGGGGGAAACTTTGGCCACATAACCACATGGAGGCCGGTACTTGACGATGCCCGATGGCAATGTTTTCTTCGTTTTGCAGCAAAGATTTTACAATCTACAGAAGGTTTTAGGTGGTTTGGAAAGAAAAGGGGTATGTGAAATGGTCTTTTATGGTAATAAGTCCGGTCTCGGTTCTTGACTTTTAGGTTTTTTTGGACTTGAACCTAAACATTCTTACAAGTCCGGATCCAAGTCCAGTGAACCGGTATGTATCACTACTTGTCTCAGATAATCAAGTAAATGGTATGCAAAATGCAGAGTTCCAATTTTCCTTACCTGGCCTGATACTCCTGTATCCGATCACTTGGTGCCTCTGCCATCACAAGTCTGATCTCATCTGGACAGAAACACTTGCAGAGCTGGCAAACCCTCAGCACACAGCTACGTCACTACAGAATCACATGAAAACAAGGTCAAGTTACAAGGTGTTATCAGCCCTGTCATACACAGACAATAAAAAACTTAACAACTACTAGTAGACCAGAAACTTTTGATGCCATTTTTGAAGAGCTTTAAAGTCATGTTTAAAACATACAGCTAAAACTTAAATCACCTAACTGTAAAAAAAATAATCAATTTAGGGTATTGATGAGAAAAATTGTACCCAGGAGACTTGTCATATAACAACTTTCAAGTCTTCCTATGCATTTGTAGACACTCAAGGGTACTCTGTACAGTTGGTTTAATTTAACACAATGTCATGTATGTGAATATTACACTAACTTTACACATGTACATAAAATTTAGAGGTTTACATGTATTTTTAATTTCATAAACTTGAGAATGTTCGATGTTTAATTAGTTGGCTCTATGATTAAACAAAACACAAATCAGATGCATGTAACAACACTACAGAATTCCTATCCAATACCTAAAATTATTGAAGCTTAAAAATCAGACTTTAGGGCAAAAAATGAAGATTTGGGGGTTGACACAGAACCTGAATGTTACAAGTACATGTTTTTTTAATCAGGAAAAAAGGCTGGCAAATCCAAGAAACAACAAGTTAACGTGGTGTTTCTTTGTCTGAGTCTGAAATACCTAGCCAAATGAAGAGAAATTGCATGCATATCGATAGGCAAAATTTCTAGTGTTTTCCATGAGGGAAATTCCCACAAATATTCTGCCCATGTTTCCTTTCTGTTTCACAGACAAGGGGCAAAATTATTAGACCAGGTATACAGAAACAAACGTCCATTTTTTTTTTGAAAATTTAACTCAAGAGTAGCAAAAATTATACCTAACTGTGATATTCTGGGAGAAGACGTGAAGAGTGAATATCACAGAGATATATTGTCTCCTGTTACTGTATTGCAATGTGTTTTATTCTTGATTGTAAAAGCAATTAGCGTTCGGGCATGATTTTGCGAATAAAGTTTCTATATTGAAACAACAACGACCGAAAACTACACAAACTATCGTGTTGCATTCTCAAAGTCACGCAAATTTACCACGAATATACCGAAACGTGTTGTTATCAGTTTGTGGGAAATAAATTCTACGGCACGGCTTGTTGCCTTACCTTGTGAAAACTCAGCCCTCCCCACGACCACGCCGCCATCCTTCGGGCGCCATTTTCTCGTCTTCTCCAAAATCCACCACGTCAGGAAATCCGGAATTTCTTCGCCCAAAATCCAGAAAACGGCACAACTCCGCCGTAGAAACATCCCCGAAGATTTCTTCTACGAGTTAGAATGAAGATTTTTCGAACTGGAAGCCGAAAATGTACCAAAAAGTTGACAAATAATTCCTGGTCTCCTCGCGTGGCTCTAACAGACGCAGACTGAGTGGACCGTACCACGTGCACTGTGACTTTTACACAGCTGTGTACAACAGCTGGTCTAATTTACCCTGATAACCACAACTACGTTACCGCCAAAAATCAATCCCTACAGAAAAATAATGGCTCTCTGCTCAAAATCATATTTCGGACTAGTTTGTGTCAAAATAACACACAGGCAGCAGCAATAAGTATTCAATTTGGTCAAAGTATAGTAGCTGGAATCTGATAATTCAATCAGCCTCGGCACCACATGTTTCTAATGCAAACGGTACCTGTCCTTGGTGCTGAACGCCATTCTCATAGTAAAACACACAGTATGTATGGTGAAAACCACTGTGACGCGCGCGCTCGCTTTTTGAGCGTCCGTAAAGTACAGGGACTTGTTAAAGCTGGACAAACCTTACAGAAAAAAAATGACATGCACTTGAGGAAGGTAGGAGTGGAACTGTCAACGGTCTACGATAAATTCACAATGGCAGCGGCTACATGTTAGTTTTGTTACGTTGCATTCGGGCAAGCTGATTCCACCTACATGAAAATCTATCACTAAAATAGCTTATTTTACGCTTTTCATAGACTGCATCGATTACATACGCTATATGCTGTTGTATATGAACCATTTATTCGTCTGGCTACGAGTTATGTAATATCAAAACGGCCGATTACGCCCCAGGCTTGCAGGCATTCTTCCCAACAAGTTTACGTGCAAACGGTGCCTGTCTACTTTGGAAGACCAGAGTGACTGCTCGAAAGCTCTAGGTGAGAGAACTTTTAACTTTAAATCGAACGTTTTAACTTTAAACATGTAACTACCAACAACAGATGAACTTTCATGACAATATCAACTTTATTGTTCAGCAACTGTAACTGGTACAATGTATTAATCTCCAAGCAGATCATACGGTGGCAAGGCAGCATTGGCCAGAGGAGTGTCCATTAGCTAATGTAGGCAGAGAATAAACAACAAAGGTAGATACACGAACTATGCTAAAACGCAATTCTAACAGTTGATCCATAGCTATACTAACTTTACTCAGTTTCAATGCTACCAATCTTTATCTAGGAGAGTATTATATTACATACAGTGTCATTTTTGTAGCGAATCGGATATGAATTAAATTCTCCTACTAGGGTACACTGATACCTGAGTAGGGCTTGGCAGGAGCATATTCAAGATATCTGGTTTTGAATGGGGTAATGTAACATAAGTTTTGGAAGCTATGGAATGCATCAACTTTTGTCGTTTTCTTCTGTTCACATGTTGGACGCGACATCAGAATGTGGGACTCGTCTTCAATATCCTCCTTGCCGCAGTGTGTTCACTTAAAACAAGACCACACTCAGACATTCAGTTTTACTTTAATATAACAAACAGGAATTTCCCGGAGACAAACTTGGTACAAGCCCCGGCACCGCGTCAAGGTGTTGCCTCCATTGCCGAGGTAAATTTGGACGCAATCCTGACAACAACCACTAACAGTCCCGACAAAAGTACAACAACCACTCACAGTCCCGACAAAATTACAACATAGCGGCAAAGTTTACAGAGTTTCACTCAGCTCACACAACAGGATAAATGTTAAAAGAATGTTTTATTGTGAAAGTGAACAGCCAGAATTGAAGAAGGCAATGTTGTTATTTGTGCCCTGTCTTGCTAAGTTTTCTTTTAGTTTTCATCCCTGCCTATCTAATATCTTTTATTTTTATTTGGTTAAGTCACACTCTGCCTATCTAATATTTTCTATTTTCATTTGGTTAAGTCATACTCTGTATGTCTACAGTTGGTTTTATTTGTTATATTCAGCTAGACTGTCTATTTGTAGTCGTATTAAGCCTCATTCTTCCTTAGCTGTTCACAATCTTTTTAAACCCAATTGTATTTTTCTCTACACCAATGCGAGCTGAGTGTACTCCATACGAAGTTTGAGAAAAAGACAAAATTACCGAGACTGTAAATAGTAATGTCAGGATGAGCGTCGGTTTGCCAATAATTCTGTGCCAATTTCCCATGGCTAGAAGCAAGTGACTAGGACCAAAATCATTCCGACATACAGTCCGAGTCCGTCTACTACCCTGCCCAACATATTTGCTGTCCTTGTCAACAAAACCAACGTCAAAATACACTATATGATATTAACGAGTAATCAATTTTGTACAAAAATCAAATCATTCAAAGGGGTATGGCGGTTTTGGGGAATTCTGTGCTCAATAGCAATTGTCCTCTGGAAAGTCAATGTATGGATCTCATGCCATGGATCACCTGCATTGACAAAAAACAGAACACAAAGCAAACAAGAAAATATGACAGGCAATCATGTATGAGAAAGACAAGAAAAGTGCAATAAAATAAACTACGAAACACGTCCATCAGTTTGGTAAACATAGGATATTGCCATTTTTTTTCTTTTACACAACCAGGAATTACACAACAGAACACAATATCAGAATATCAGACTAGAATCATAGATACATGTCTTTCAAACACTCCAAAAACAACCGTCATACAATATATCATAGAAATCATAACATTTACGTGTAAACGTCTACAGAAATGCCGGTCCCACTGTCCGCCTGTGTCTTGTGTCCTATTGGTTGACTCGGCGAACTTTGGTTGACTTTTTTGACAGGGGTGTTTCATCCCCCCTGGATTTTTTTGACTAGGGTTTACTCCCTAGGACTTCTGTGCAGGGGTGTCTTCCCTGGGTGTCTGTGCAGGGTTTTCCTTCCCTGTATTCTCATACTTATAACGTAACACCAACCTATTTATGTAACGTCATGCCAATATAAAAGGGACAAGTGTATTCAGCAAACTAATGTTAAGTAATGGTTATATACTTATTGACATCACATAAATGATAAACAGGCCCCACAAAAAGTCTAACAGAATAGCTGAATAACAAAAACAAATCAACTTCACAAAATCTACACCTTTGTACATATGTTAAATTTCAAAGACTCAGACTAAAAAAAAATTAGAATAAAAAGATCACAACACACTATGAACCTCAAACATTACACAACTTGCAAATGTATACATACATGGGCATCACAAAATCTGAACTCAAACATCAGCAAAACAAAGTTACAATTCAAAGATGTCTACGTCCATACATATTGTATGTTTATCAAAGAAGCATACATGAAAATTGTAAATTCTCAAAGAGATTGACACACAAAATCGCCGCGCCGCGTGCCTGCAAAGCTGGGTTACACCAAGCGCCCCTCCCTTACTTGTTTAAAGTCGCGAAGAAAAGGATAACATGCCTTGAATCAAAAGCCAATAATTTACTAATAGAAGCCCCCGTACTAACTTGTACAGTCAACTTGCTTCTGCTGGTCTTCACAATCGGAGCTGTGGTCACCAGATTTCCACCTACCAGTCACGAAACTACATCCTCTCAGTTGGTGGAACTGTGTTGTTAGAAAAGGAAAGACAAGAAGAAAGAGTAGGTTATAATTAATGCTAGATGCACTGTGCAAAATCACCTTGGTTCACCCATGCACATCCAGGCAACATTCAACTATGTCCAACCCTGTACAAGACAAACTACAGCATGTACTTTACACAGGGAGCAACATATTTATCCACTTATTTCTTCATTCATTCATTCACTCATGCATTCATAGTTTCCATACAGTCTGGTCAGAGCTGCGGTGGCTGCTTCCTTCAACTTCTCGGCGATAAAGAAGACGTCTTCGCGTTGTAGACACTTCGAATTCAGTCTTCAGGTGCACGCTGTAACTGTAATGTTGGACAAAAAGAAAAGAAACACGTTAACAAGTACAAGATGCGATTCTAAACATTGCTGCCCATACCCTGTACTGGGTAGACAAACTAGAACATATACAATACACTAGGAACATTACATAGAATCCATATAATATGTTTGAAAACAAACAGTCACATGTAAAAACTTTTTTTACTTTTTTCACTTGTGTGTGCGTGCGTGAATGCTTAGAAAAGAACACTCATTCAACCAAATAAACATTGTATATAGGACACTTTATTTAGATTACTTACTTACTTACTACACATTTCAAGCAACGAACACATTTCTTCACATATTTTAGAGACATTTTAAATTTTAATGAAATATGCAAAATACTTTTTGAAATTTTGCATACCTCTTACATTCAGACACTTTGCAAGCATCGGAATATTATATATTTTAGGGACGTTTTGAAGTGTGTGTGGTGTGTGTGCAAAGATACAGGAAATAGAAAGTTACGATATAGTCAAGGGGAGGGGCGCTAGCTATAGGGAAACTAACTAAAACTTACCCCATAAGACACCCAGGGGGTTCGGTACGAGCCTAACAAATTAACGATCTTTTAAAAGTTTTAAATAATCATTTTAAGAATGGATTTTAGACTTGTTTTTCTAGGTCATTTGGTATTAGATATACATTATTTACCAACTTGATACTTTATTGGGGTATCTATTAGTTGCACAAACTAATACGTATTACCCAAACTACCCACATTTCCCAAATGGGGCAATATAAAAGCAAAAGGCATGAGTGGGACCTAACCCCATAAGAACTACACAAGCGGGGACAGACCCCCCATTTTTTCATGAGGAAGAAAAATCGTTAGTACAATGTAATAGGAACTATGATAAAATGCTCTATTCTAATAATAATCCATATAATTCTATAAGAGCAAGTCTTTAGAATTCTATGGATTTTAGTGGTGTTAATTCACATGGGTTATCATACTACCATAAAGGCCCCGAAGAGCATGGGAGCGATCTTACTAAGATGGCTCCCATGCTAAGAGCACAAGGAGTACAATGAGTCCAATAGTGTTTGTGTACGTGTGTGTAAGTGGTTGCAGAATGAACGACACCGTTGATGTAGTGTAAGATTTTTTGTGTGGTCAAACCGCGCCGCGCTGCATGTGGGCATTACTGATATTTGGGTCCTCGCGAATTACTTTTATAAAACGCACGGGTTAAAACTATACAACGTTTACACCTATACCACGCACGCTTTACAACTATAACAACGTCGCGAGATGCCCCTTTTTTCAAAAGATATTGTTGTGAACCTTTTTCAAAAAGATTCACATCCGCGCGCTGCAAGCAACATACAACTTACAATAAACCACAGCAATAGAATCATCACAATATCAACTTAAAATTAATACAAAACAACCAAGCCATGTGAAATAACACCACTAAACCTAGACTAACCATGACAATATAATGTGAGGAATTTTGTGTAGCACTCACAAAATTCCTGACATATCTTCAACACATAGTCATACAACAGATCAAGAAACAAGGTCTTTTGCGCAACGTGCACGCTACGCCGCTTCGAGTCTCAAAAGAATTACGAATTGCGAACATTAGTGCACGAATTACTTCTATACATGAAAGCGCACGAGTTAATACTATATACAGCGCCCGGGTCTCCAAGTTCCCACCGCCACCTTGAGCGCAAGCTGACAACGTTGTTTCGAGCCTCAAAATCTCAGGAATCCACGAATTACACTTACACAACGCCAACGCACGAATTACATGTTTACATGAAAGCGCACGAGTTAGTGTTACAAAACGCTGGGGCCTTTTTGCGCTGCCATGAGGGGAAAATAAGAGAAAGACACTAACCTTCACGACTTACCTTCATGCCTCAACACGTAGCTTGAACTGACGCTTGCCTGCTGTTCACCAACGGACCCCGATTTTGGACTGTCCCTTTTGTTTCTACAGGTAAGTGCTTACGTCACACTAAAAAATGAGGTTCATTTTAATCGCCTAGACTATGCAAGGGACGTTAGGGTCACTTTCCTGCAACTTTGCAATTTTGCATTCTTTGGTACATAAATATGCTTTATGACAACCCTATAATTATTCTTTGGTACAAAAAAGTAATAAGAAATCTCGTCCCCCGTTTAGATGGAAACAATGGTTTCATCCAGAATATTCCAACCTGTGTTTCACCTGTTCGATATGCAAATGTACCACCGGCTGTGGATAACATTTGACCAACCAGAGGTTATATGGATGAGATTGAATCAACGAATAGGAAAACTATTTTCAACCAAACACCCCTCTGCTTGCTGATATTGGTATAATCTACCCGCCATGAATGGACGTGCTATTTCGGTAGAGGGCGTGCGTGTACCGTGTGTAGAAGGGACACCTCGCGTTATACTACTATGATTCAGTAAAGCTAACACACAGCTGAGAAAAGAAAACAGAGGGTCCAATAACTTCGAACGAGTTTTAGTTTGTCTTTAATATTATGCGCAAGGGAGATTTGTATGTTTTATCCATTGTACTGAATAAATGTACCTTGTACGATATTTGATATCTTTCTATTAATGATATGTGGAAGAGAATGCTGTCTAATGTTGCAATTCCTCATTATTATGGTAATATCCGTGTCCATAATATCACCAGGGTCCATAATATCGCCACCTTGAGAAATAGTGTGCTTTAAGATATTTTTAGTGCAACATACTTTTGGTATGCACTCCTGCACACCTCAAATGTACATACCTAGGGTATGTTGCAGTAAAAATATCTTGAAGCACACTATTTCTCAAGGTGGCGATATTATGGACCCTGGTGATATTATGGACACGGATGTTACATGAATGTATTAATGATGTGATGTCACCATTTACAGTATGATCGAAAACTTTTGTTTTGGAAACAAACGAAAATCCATGGTCGAGTGGACGTCATCTATATAATTAAATCAACATGGCCTAACTAATAAGAAAATCCATTGCATTTTAATGGAACAAAATCATTTTTAAAACTTGTTCCAAGAGCACTACTAATGTTCACTATTTCAAAACATTTCAATGCTATACCCCAAAGCAATACTTAGGCCATGTTGATTTGATTATATGGATGACATCCGCACTCGCATTTCCAAAAAAAAAAGTTTTCAACCATACTGTAAATCGTACAAAAGTTGCAAAATGAGCAAATATATACTGTAAGTTGCAAAAAGAATATCTAAAAAAAGGATACCAATGTCGTAGAATGCCAAATCAGACAAAAAAGACGAAAATGTAAAAAAAAAATGAATTTGAAGAGTAGATTATTCGCCAAACCATACTCTGTGTCATTTGTCCAACCTTCATGACCACGTAGACTTCATAATGAAAGCAACTTTTTTTTGCAAAACATTTTTTTTATTCGCACGCTCGCATCAGTTTTGGGGTTCCCAGAGGACGTCATCCATATAATCAAATCAATGTGGCCTTATTTTCAACAATTAACTCACTTTAACTACATGTACAAGGTTTTGAAATAAACACAACAGCTCGTTACAGGGAACTTAATAAAAGTTTTATTCATCATTTTCAGTAAAACATTGTATAAACAAAATACCCAAAGGGTGAATATCTTCATACAAGTTCCTAATGCTTGGCAGATAGTCAAATAGCTTTCCCCTTTTTTTCTTTTTTTTTTAATGAGAATTGTGATTCAAATGACCCAAAATTACATGTAGCTGTTGGAAAGTATAATATGTTCAAGACAACTGCTTTATACATAGTTAACAGTGAAAGAAAATGTTCCCTATGTTAGATACTGAGCAAAAGAGAAAATGTCCTGAACAAAATACATGTACAATGTGTATGAATCAAGTCAATGTAGGACCAACTGACATACTGTGCTTTTTGCTGAACAAGGTCATCAGGATGATAGCAAGATGTCAAGGGTCAGAGATCAAAGGGTAACAAAAGTATGACTTGGAAAGAGTACATAATACATCTCTGTGTTTGTAAATTGGTCTATGCATGTGTTCTATGCTTGCAACTAAAATATGTTTGTCACTATAAGGGAGAAAGAGAGTCTGCAATTGTAGGAATTGATAATTGTGAGGGCAAAAAAGCAAGATATTCTAACTTTCCACAACTAAGGTTGTCTTTTTACCCAACATTTCTGAACTGAGTATCACAAAACTTGTTGACATCTTTATGTACCATGATCTAAGCTAAAATGGGACATATTCATCATTCATAAGATGTAATATTGAAAGAATCCAACTATGGAATAAAACGTCATGTGTACCATTTCTTAAAGAAACTGATAGAGACCGGATTGTTCAGTAACTTGGGAAAAAAACTCTACCCCTACATTGATGGTGACCAGGAAAGTGACTTGGCTAGCACGTCGGGAGAACGTACTGCACCTGCGCAAAACCCTGATTTTCCACGGTTTTCGTAGGATGTTTGGTTAACGTTGCATCAGAATTTTGCCTGTTGCAAAGGATATCTTTTCCGACACAACATTTGGAAACTACAGACGGGATGTTAACCTTACATATGCGAATACGACCTTATTTGATACATTCTGCCAAAGTGCTATGTACAAGACCTTAGGGGTTTTGCGCAGGTGCAGTACGTTCTACCGACGTGCTATACTTGTCCTGGCCCACTGTACTGGCTGTGGTCAGAGCTGCCTTTATGAAGAGTTTGTCTGGGGAAGTTGCTGTTCCTTTATGTACTTCTCAACCTGGGTAAAAATAAACAAACAAACATTATTATGATGTAATCTCTTGTCTTTCTGTCAATCATAATTATAATTTATTAATACAATACACAAGAAATTATTGCAAAAACATTCTTGAGAACGACATCTATCTCCAATATGAAATAATCAACATTATTGGTACTGAAGTATTCTCTTTGGTGCAAGCTTTGTAAATAAGTTTGACGGGGAATGTCTGATAGATAAACAATTAGTGAAGAAATGAAGAAAAGGACCACAGTAAGTCCTGAAAACTGTCCATCTTCACTTACAGATCATCCAAAATATTTTAGCCCGACTACTGTACATCACATATAGGCTATAGAAAACCTTTGTGTTTAGGCACATTCTATCCCAAACAAATAGTTATCAGGGTTCTAGCTAGGATGTAATTTTAGCGTAGTGGTACTGGCTGCCTGTCGATGGGCCCTCTTTCCGTGGTGCGCAGCTTTTAAAAATTTGAGTTAAAAAAGGGGCCATTTGAGGGATACCCAAAGGGAAAAAATGTTATTTCTAAGGTATGTACAATGTATCCTTGATTGGTAATTTTTCACATTTGATCTGGCATTCTTGAACAAAGAAATACAGTCCCAATGCCCCTATGCTGTATGTGTAGAGGGGGGAAATTTAGCGTAGGGGGTCAAAATCTTAACGTAGTGGGGGAAATTTAGCGTAGGGGGTCAAAATTTTAGCGTAGGGGGCCCCTACGCTACTTTGTTACAACAATTTAACTCATCATTTTAAACACAATCTGACACACTTTATTGCATACTAGACTTCAAGTTTATCCTATTAGAATGCCTATACATGTGTCTAACAAATAAAAAAGAAGAGAAGAGAGGATTACAAAAAGATACTGACAATTTTGCGGACTTGTGCCAGGGCCTGCCCTTCCTTCCCCTTGCAATTCTCCAGACCGTAGGGCGGAGATATGACAACATCGTCCAAAACTACTATGTCTTTGTCTCGCCATCGTGTCTCACTTATCCTGGAACAGAGAAACAGCATTCATGAAAAAAAGTTCATCAGACTGCAAAAAGATTGTCCAAAAACATTTTCTATTAAACAACCAGGGGTTTTAACATTGATGTTTCAGTGACCATCTGTCGCATTCTTCAGAGCAGATGTAAAAACCCATGTTGTTGAATGAAGAATGTTTTTACACAGAGAAATTATATACAGTGTTACGTTGGTTACCATTAATAATAGCATTAGCAGAAAGAACTCCAAAGACTCCAATGAGTCACGTAGTGACTGACACACAGAACATACTTTTCATCTCTGAGTTGTAAATATGACTATCTTTTATCTACTATTATACCTACTAGTGCTGCATACCTAAACCCAATTTTAGGTTCAGGTCCGGATTCAAGTCCTGAGGTTTAGGTTCAGTTCCAGACTTGTAAGTCCGGACCTAAACCCATGGCATATACAATATTTCATGTTGGCAACCCTGCAATGTTGTCTGGGTGAATTTTTGGCCACATAACATGGAGGCCGGTACTTGACGATGCCCGATGGCAATGTTCTCTTCATTTTGCAGCAAAGATTTGGCAATGTACGGAAGGTTTTAGGTGGTTTGGAAAGAAAAGGGGTATGTGAAATGGTCTTTTATGGTAATAAGTCCGGACTCGGTTATTGACTTTTAGGTTTTTTTTGGACTTGAACCTAAACATTCTTACAAGTCCGGATCCAAGTTCAGTGAACCGGTATGCATCACTATTCATCACTGAGTTGTAAAATATATGACTACCGGGTATCACCAGGATTATACCTACTTATAACTATTTTACATGTTTGTGTACTTAGGCCAAACTGAATTACGGTATTTTATGGATGACATCCACATGCGCATTGATTTTCGCTTGTTCTCAAAAAAGAAAAGACTTCCTCTGAGGCTCTGGTCTGGGTGCCTTCAACTGTAGTTCATGGCAACTAGCAACAATAGGGAACAGGCAGTAACTACAGAGGAAGCAGGCCTCAAAATTAACTGTTTTTACTATTGTCCCAGAATTGTCCCAAACATAGATTTCAATTGTCCCGAACTGAGGATGGACTGTCACAGCCTGCTTTTTAGGAAATAAGTTTATGACAACAATAAGAAAACAACGACAACTGAATTTGTACAACATGATAGTACATGTATCATGGGCATGGCACCATCTTTGAGGCCCCCTACAATGATTGGTAAAATTTAAATGTTTGAATCAAATTGATTTTTTAAACATAAATTTGAGTATTATGGGCTGCCGGCAGCCAGCAGCAGGATGGATGGATCACGTTCCTAAATGTAGTGGACAGTCTCAGAATTTTCACGTTGCCCCGAAATTGTCCCAAAATGTAATTTGAATTGTCCCAAGCTGAAAATTTAGTGTCATTTGACACTGGGACAATGTTAATTTCGAGCCCTGAGGAAGGCACCCAGGCTACCGAAGTTCCACGGAACTCAAGAACTCAGTACAGTGCCGACTAAAATGCTGCTAAATGCCAGAATGAGCCGGCTTGTCTTGTACTTCTACTACTACTACTGCAAATTCACAATCCTAGCTTTGCATTCCTGTGGTTTAGCAGCAACTTTTATTTGGCTGGAATTTTCCTTCAGAGGATGTCATTCATAAGATTAAGTCAGTGTGACCGTATATGTACTTAGTATTGTAAGTTAACATTTTTCATCATTGTGAATAGTGATGCATACCGGTTCACTGGACTTGGATCCGGACTTGTAAGAATGTTTAGGTTCAAGTAAAAAAAAAACTAAAAGTCAAGAACCGAGTCCGGACTTATTACCATAAAAGACCATTTCACATACCCCTTTTCTTTCCAAACCACCTACAAGTTAAACCTTCTGTAGATTGCAAAATCTTTGCTGCAAAATGAAGAAAACAATTTGCCATAGGGCATCGTCAAGTATCGGCCTCCATGTTATGTGGCCAAAGTTTCACCCAGACAACATTGCAAGATTGCTAACATGCAATTTTGTATATGCCATGGGTTTAGGTCTGGACTTGCAAGTCCAGAACTGAAGCTAAACCTCTGGACTTGAATCCGGACCTGAAGCTAAAATTGGGTTTAGGTATGCAGCACTAATTGTGAATAAAATAGCTTACGTTTTGTGTATAGCGTTGAAGAGTTTCTGTCCCTCAGGGCTGACTCCGATGCCGATGAGGTTCACGGCTTTCCACTTCTCACTGCACTCGTGCCTCGCCCGGGCCTCAAGCTGGGACAGGAGACAGAGGTTCATTTACTTCAGAACAAAGATTCATCAACAAAGTTATCATGACTTGAACAACTGCCATATATTCAACTTTTGAATGTTACAGTATTTTCTTAGCCCTTGTCCTGCTGGCATTTTTTACAACGAAGGTATTTTCAAATAATTTGATGACTTTTTATGCACTGCGGTGGTGTAGTTACTTCCGCAATTGTTGTGTTACGCTGTAGTAGTGTGATGCATTGCACAAGAATACCAACCAAATCATACATATAATACAGGATGCTATATAGATAGTACCAGGGTTCTCACTAAGGATTTTTCACAGTGTAGGGGTCGGGTACAGAAGGGTAACTTTCTACGGCACATTGAGTCCAAAAACATGACCACAGCAGGGGGTCTAATAATAATATTCTTCAAAAAAATTTTGTAACTCAAAACCCCTGAGACCCATTTCCTGCTTATTTGGGGAGATTTTGTTTTCCCTTTGTTATATCTCCATTCTTAAGCTATATTTTCATTATTTGAAAGATTTATCAAGGTTCTGAATAAATAAAAAACTTTGTATCTGTATTTCCATCTATATAGCCAATACTAGTAATTGCCCTAACACAACAGCATCCCAAAAAGCTACAATATGTGAATAGACAGTGGTCGAAATACTTTTTTTCAGTGCTCTGCAATATTGCAGAAGAGTAAAAATTTTGTTCTGCAATTTGAAAATACTTTCTGCAAATACACAAGCCTCTATACTACAACCTTCTCAAACCATTAATGTCTTTTTTACATCATATATAGCTTTGTAAATCTGTAGCATTACTGGAATTCTTTTAAGTTTAATCTATCACTCTTGTTAATTTCAGACTTTATAGATCCTTCTCCACAGAAAATTTATCATTTACTGGTATCTTCACGGGTCTTTCACCACTATTGAATCTGTAGCCTGTAGCAAAATTGCAGATTGTATAAATTTTTCTTCTGCAATCTTGAAAACCTATCTGCAGATTGCAGACTGCAGACAGGTATTTCGAACATTGATAGATATGCATGTATCTAAAATAAATTACAGTCGGAAGTCACAGCCTACTAGTATCTTACCTTCTGAAAGCTGAGAACTGGAAGAACAGGCGGGGGTTCGGTACACTCATGCACGACGTCCACGTTAGACACCAGCGCCAGGTTCACGATGCGTACATCATGGCGGTCGGGACCCTTACCGGACGGAGATTCTGAGCGCCGCGTTAAGGATCAACCCTCTTCCTGTTTCTTGACTTTAAAGCGATCATATTATGTAATATTTTCACTATCTTAAACATCATTGTTTTAGCTTTTACACATTTTCTTGCGCTATAACCTTACCTGGGTTCATAATAACATTTAGGGAGTAAAGTATCAATGTCGTTGCATGTAAAAGCTGTGTTGGAAGCTGCCAATGATGCCTGAACAAAAAATGCTGTTTGATAACGTTCTTTTTAGGAGCCTCCTAAAATACATCGGGCCTGGCGCAACTTATTCTCGTACTGCGCTGATTCGCCGGGCAAAGCAAAATAGCGACGCTAATATGTTGAAAGTTATTGAACATGACAAATTGACAATCTACATGAAAAAACTTCAATAATCTATAATTACAGCTTTAGCACAAAAGTCTTACACAATATGACTTTAAGCCAATGCTTTTAGACTTAAGTATAGCAAGGTAAAGCTGGAAATGCACTTAGAAACCCCATTCAAAAAGCTACTAGAACTTTGAAGCAGGTTTCTACTTTTAGATAATGCATACTGTTATTACGTCTATAGTGAAGCCAGAGTTTATGGTGGGGAAAAAACACCATTATACTATAAATTCTATAAAAATAATAATTTGGGTGTACAAAAATTTTGGGGCGCACCATACAAGATAAAATTAGTAGAATTTCATAAAAAACTAATTATACTAGTATTATAACAATGATTTTATTATTTTTCTAACAATTAGACGTTAAGAATATGCTGTATACTACTATACATTTAACATCTTTACATACGTAACTAAACCTACGAATATATTTGGCCAGTGCACCCACTGAAAAAAAAAATTGGTACACAGCTCCAAATTTGTGTGCACTAAAGTGCAAATGCATCCAGTATTTTGAGCCCAGATCAGTGTTGTAAAAAAATAAAACCACGAAAATTTCATGGTTGACAGTACACTTCAACATTTCTGACACAACGAGTGGACAAATATTAAAAACTCTTCAGATGTTGACATAGGTCACTCATAATCGCTGCCTCATAATCAGATCTTGCGACTGATAAACTACACATATTCAAACAAAATATAACCAAAGTTTGGCAATGACATTACCAAAATACATGTCAGTCTCTTAAATGCGTGCCATTTTACAACATGCATGAAATAATGAATTATGCAAATTTGGCTTGACCCCAAATATCTAAGACAACTTCAGCTATAGAAATGAAATACTTCAAATCGTTCTATATGTTCAGGATTTTCTTAAGATCAAAATACAATACAGATACTTTGTCATGTCGGTCTACATATGTACAGGGAAAAACATTATTTTACAGTGAAATTATACTAGTAAAAATTTATACGCCCCCCTCCCCAACACATAGCATTCCATTTTCGATTATCAGCTATGCATAACCATACGTTAGCCACAAACAACGTCGTGTATACGCGTTTTGTATCATTCTGACTGAGGAAAAACAACTGGACGATTATAACAAGTCATATAACGTGGATTTAAAGTATATGAAGGGAAGGAAAAATTTACTCATCGCCGTATGACCCTAGCTGAACTGCCGGTCAAACTCGCGTCAGAAAGGCCGGCATTTCTGGGCGCCCTGACGCTCTCGAAGGAATCAAAGGATACTGATTGCGAGCATCTTAGACGGAGGATCGAAGGCCACCACTTCTCCTTGTATATTCTGTCCGAGACAAGTGGTACAGGAGACGGAAGAGCCGACACTGAACGTGAAATAGTCGCCTGGACCTGGAGCCGCCATTTTGATGAGCATCTCGCCTGGAATGAACTACGCCTGCGCCGTGACCTGATATCTGGGTCACAAGTAGTAGCGTAAGTCCAAAGTGTTAAATTTTGTAGAGGAGGGACCAAAATTGTTGACTCAAATTTCATCTAGTTCTATTGTCACCAGACTCACCACAATATATACTGAGTCTTTCACAACCCCAGTTAGTAGATAAAGAGAAAAAAGTGTTTGTAGAAGAATTGTAAGCGTTCAATTAAGGGTCAATGACCCGCTCCGGGGTGTATATGGTGTCATGAGGCCTGGTCTATTCCATCGATTGAACCACCGAGTGAGCGCAGCAACATTTCTTCGTCGAAGAAGTTATAACGCTATAGAACGCTATGCTTGCTAATGTCAAACAAGGAAAAGGAGTCGGCAAGCATTTATTTCTGGACAACCATACGATGCTATCATTGTTTCCTGAAGTTCATATAATTCTACACAAAATGTGCAAAATTGAGCCTCATCGTAATTGAACGGTTATATTTTATTTCTAGTTTTCCGAAAAGTTTAAGTAAAATTTTACCAAAAGTTAGAGTTACACATTTTTGCCTCTAAAAGTTGAAGTCAAACGTTTTCGAGAAGTTAAAAGTTTGTAAAGTTCAACTTTTGCCCCTCTGTCCTCATTTCACAGGCTCTTGAAGATCCCAACGGGCGAAATTTGACTCCAATAAGTCGGCCATGATGCTTTCACAGATGGTCGTTCCCGGACCTGTGAAGTACAGAAAGAAAATCTAAGCAATCTAAAGCAAATGCATTATGTTTACCTTCACATGGCCCAGCTTAAAAAGCTTTGTTTATTCTTACTCAAACATATTCATATATTTATATGGTGACCATGCAGCCCCTCTTGAAGTTCTGCATGGCACTTGCAACATTATGTTCGCCAACACCAGTTACCATGGTGACAGACGTCTGGTTCAGGTTATTACCTCCATGAAATGGAAGGTATTGTTTTTGGCGCGTCTGTGTGCGTGTGTGTGTGTGTGTGTGTGTGTGTGTGTGTGTGTGTGTGTGTGTGTGTGTGTGTGTGTATGTGTGTTTGTGTTTCCGCATTTTTGAACCTTCATAAGTCCATAACGCCTTCATGGATTGTGGTGATATTTGGTATGCTGGTAGGTCTTAGGAGGGCGAAGGTCAAGGTCAAATATGGGCCTCCTGGTGGATGGCCTTGGTACTGCAGCAGCACTTCCGGTTTAAGGTTGAGTCAGGACATGGCTGAGAGGAATCTCCTTTATACTTGCGAGGCAGGGTAACAGATGTGGCTATGCCCAGCGAGGCAGCGCGCTCCCTCAGGGGAATAGGTGACCTATTTCAGGGCAAATGTGGCAGTGCCACTGTATGGCTGTGTGTTTGAAAACAAACAACCTGTGTTATTACCTCCATGAAAATGGAGGTATTGTTTTTGTTGCGTCTGTCTGTCTGTCTGTCTGTCTGTCTGTGTGTTTGTGTCTCCGCACATTTGCGGCCAGCATAACTTCATAACGCCTTTATGGATTGTGATGATATTTGGTATGCTGATAGGTCTTAGGAAGACGAAGGTCAAGGTCAAATATACGCCTCCTGGTGGATGACCTTGGTACTGCAGCAGAACTTCCGGTTTTTGTATCTTTTGTCCTGAATATGCTATGGTCTTGATTTTTTGGTGGCAGATAGATTGTCCTGTCAGGAATAAGTGGTGTGGGTTTGGTCCCCCTAGCAGCTTGTTCTGGAAATGCAGGGGACTTTCGGGCGAAATCTTTAAAAGCCAATAAGTCCAGATAGAAACAATGTATTTTCATCATTTTTGGTATGTAGGTAGCTGAGAGAGAGATGTACATAATTAACTGCAAATTATGCAAATGAGGACTTAATTTGCATAATTAATGAGGAAATTCTATAATTACAGTGTTTTGCATTATGGTACTTTCATACATGTAATGTACTAGTATGTAATCTATGGCAGATGGAACATCACCAGATACCAATTATGCAAATGATGACCTAATTTGCATAATTAATGCGAAAATTCTATGACTCCTTAGTGGTAAATGATGGGAATTTCATACTTGGTACATGTGTAAGTTAATCAAAAGTTAACATCACGATGCATTTATTATGTTAATGTGGAGGTAATTTGCATAATTAAAGAAGAAATTAACATTTACATGTCAAGCCCATATTTCATGGAGGTATGAGATCTCGGAACTCTTGTTCTTTATTTGTTTGGAGAAGAAGAGGAAGAAACTAAGGAAAAACAACATGTTTTCTTTCGACAAACATAAAATTGGAGAATACTAAAAACTTTACGTGGATTAATGTGTTATGTATTATGTGTTAATGTATTATATCATAGATGACATCATCGTTTTGCTTGTTATTAATTATTTATTATGATAAACTTAATACTAGTATCTAAAATACGTTGCTGTTCTCGCCATAAAGATCTAAGTATATAAACATGCTTTCCAAAATTGTCGAACCAAGTGCACTGAAAATGTCCTTACCATGTTGTAGTACTGTTCTAGTTTTGGATATCTTCCCCCCAGTTCTAACCCCTCCCACACCAGGTAGGCCAGGACAGGGAAGAACACAGCATCCGCCATGGTGAAGTCCCCACCAGTAATGAACGGTCCCTGAAGATTACAACAAAACGTGTGGGGAAAAATAGTCGACGTACCGCGTACTATAACTCCTACTATAACTCGCAAATGTGATGTTAAACAATATAAGAAAGATTAAAAATTCCAAAGAACGAAAAGAAAGATGAAAAAGTGTAAATTTAACCTCTCTTACACCGAACTGTAGCGTTCTGTGCAAGACACCAGTGAGAGATACAATCTGTTGTTACCTCTGATAGGTATGCTTCCCAATTGTTGATCTCCTTCGCCAGTTTTTGTTGGTTAACAGCATCCTATAGACAGAACAGAAACATAACTTTACCGTTATGGTCGTATCCTGCTTCATACCTTTTGGTCGAAAGCGGCCTTAAGCGGATTATAGTTGAACTGCAGACCTAAGTATTTCGTGATTCCACTATCCACACATAGGCAAACATATCTGTCCTTGGTGCTGAACGCCATCCACACATAGGCAAACATATCTGTCCATGGTGCTAAACGCCATCCACGCACAGACAAACATATCTGTCCTTTGCTGAACACCATCCACACACAAACATATCTGTCCTTCGTACTGAACGCCATCCACATACAAGCAAACACATCTGTCCTTGGCACTGAACGCCATCCACACATAGGCAAATATGTCTGTCCTTGGTACTGAACGCCATCCACACACAGGCAAACATATCTGTCCTTGGTACTGAACGCCATCCACACACAAACACATCTGTCCTTCGAATTCGTACTGAACGCCATCCACACACAGGTGAACACATCTGTCCATGGTACTGTATGCCACCCACGCACAGGCAAACATGCCTGTCTTTGGTACTGAACGCCATCCACACACGCCAAACACATCTGTCCGTGGTACTGAACACCATCAACACACAGTCAAACAGACGGCAGATATTTATTCCGTATAACCATACGAAACCTTTACCGTATTTTCCGAGCCGTCTTCCTCCCTAACACAGCAGATAGAGGTTGGTCCGACCCCGATGGTTTGCGCCTGAAGCATTCGCTGTACGACCACTGTCTGTTGGCCGATGTCACTCGGTAAAAGAGACTTACTCTCAAACACTTTCTGTGGCGGTCAACAAATAGATAGGTTACGAGTAATCTCCAAGCAGATCCTACGGTGGCAAGGCAGTATCCGACCGGCCAAGCAGTGTCCACTAGCCACCGGTGCCTGACACTACTTGGCCGATTGGATGCGTATATACTGCCTTGCAAGGTTCTACTTGGAGATTAGTTAGGCCTATCTATAGGAAAGGTTGTAGGGTTTGTAACAGTAGCCAATAGCCAGTAGTCAATAGCCAATGACCTTGAGCGCAGCCAATCTGAGCTTTCCGAGCATAGGGTGTTTCCCGCCAAAACAGCCACTGAAAACATGGCTGTCATTCTGACTGAATTCGAAAGTGGGTGACGTTTTACAGACTTTCGGAAACAACGAGCAATGAGCTAACGATGTTTGGATTGAGAGATTCTTGCATCCAGACTGTTGAAGACCAAAATCAAGACCACATTTTAAGACAAAGTTTCCAGATATCCGGGCTTAGGGGTAGCGCTTACAGAGTTAAAGTGTTGATAGGATGTTGGATCTAGGAGCATCATGTTTTAAAGCAGAAGCAGTTTTGATGCTGCACATACCTCCAGATACAGACAAATCGCCACCGACTCAGTGATCAGCAGCTCCCCATGCGACAAGATCGGAACCTGCAGGAGAGGAAAGGTATGCAGACTTCTTCGCATTTACTGTAAAACCGTGTACATACCAATAAAGCACTAGATATGATCCGTTGTGCAATTTTGCTCGTCTTTGCATTCTTTCTGAAATTCTAAGGTTTTGTGTTTTAGTGAGCACTTCTCTTTGAGGTAAATACAGCTTCCTATTACATAGATAACGGAATTCCAATTGGCAAACTGCGTTTAGTTCCCAGGAATTGTGAATTTTCCCTACAAACCTGGAGGTATTATAAACTAGCCTTATCTTATCTATAAGCCGCTCTTTTTACATACCACGTATTTTATGTGTTGAGAGGGAGGGGGGAGAGACAGAGAGAGAGAGAGAGAAAGAGAGAGATGGTTTATTCGCAACCTTAGAAAATACACTTCGAACTGTTCACAACTGTCACACATAGGCAGCTAAGTCGGTTTAGCTGAATTGGGTGTGCCATAACATAGAAGCAATTAGTTTTACATTACAACAATAAAATCATCTTAAACAAAAACTGTATATATTTATAAGGCTATTGTTAAAAATTACGTTGTGGCATCAAATTTAATTCATCACAATTATACCTAGTCATATTCTTACATACATATCGATGTGTCCAGATACTATATGTCATGTTCTTTTCTGTTTAGGCCATGTTGATTTGATTATATGGATGACATCCACGCGCGCATGAATTTTCGGCCGTTTCCAAAAAAAAAAAGTTTTCAACCATACTGTAAATCGTGCAAAACAGTTGCTAAATGGGCAAAAATATACCATAAGTTGCAAGGAAAACATTTAGAAACGATACCAATGTCGTAGAATGCC
>NW_017804476.1:443762-493771 GCF_001625305.1 Branchiostoma belcheri
AGTTGCAAGGAAAACATTTAGAAACGATACCAATGTCGTAGAATGCCAAAATCAAAGGAAAAAAGACAAAAATGTAAAGAAATGATTCGAAGAGTAGATTATTCGCCATAACATATTCTGTGCCATTTGTTCAACCTTCATGACCACGTAGATTTCATAGTGAAAGCAACTTTTTTTTTGCAAAACTTTTTTTTTATTTGCACGCGCGCATCAGTTTTGGGGTTCCCAGAGGATGTCATCCATATAATCAAATCAACATGGCCTTACTGAGAATTGAACCACTGCGGACTTCGTTATGCAAATCTTAATCCAGTTTCTCTTTCAAACCAAGGACGTGCTATAAAAGATCTGTCCTTGTCCAAGCACATCAATTCATAAATCATAGCTCTGACAAAATGTTTCTTGTGTCAAATCTGTCTTATTCTGACAGTTTTTCCCTTCTGTTCCAATAGGTCCTTTAGGGGACGTCTTTTTCAAGGTCGATTTGTAGCCCTAGGTCGAGGATCACCCCCATGTGTACCCAAGAAAATGTGACAAATCTTCTTAGTGTAACATTGAACCCCGGAGGGCTCCCCAAAGTAATTTCTGACGTCAGATAACTGTTATATAACCGTTAGAATCTAGTAGGCGACGATACTACTTTGAAAAATTGGATGTGTAGTGACCCTAGGGGTCAGAGGTTACGGTATAGGGCATGGTACCCTAATGGAGTGTGATAGTAGGGTATTTGTCACCGATGTAAGTAGACGTAGAAGTACATCCATATACTTTAGGCCACAGCAAGTAAATTTTATGGATGACATTCTCCGCAAACCCCAAATCTAATGTGATAGGGCGAAAAAAAAGGCGGACCAAAGAAACAAGGTTCCATTTTAAAATGTTGGCATCATAAACCTTGAAGGATATGAGAAGAAATGACACCTATGTTGTGCTAAGTTTACCGTCAAATATTACAATATCCATTTGTCACTGAAACAACTTTGAAAAATGAAAGGTTTCAATCCAGCAGTACTTTTTAGTTGATTATGAACTAACTCAACGTTAATGAACGCTTCATACATGTACATGAAGACCGGATGCCGACATGGTACAAATGTCGTGTATCTAAAGGTGAGGTCCTTGACATGTATACGCCTCACCGGTTGAACTGCTTTGCATACTTACGTACAAATGCTGTTTATACACACACAGGGTTGTTTCATCCAGAACAAGACAAAAATTCAATTACCCAACCATTACTGGCCTTCCTGTCATATTCATATTATTACCAAGAAATACTCAATGTTCAAAGGGTGACCCAAAAACGCCTACACAAAGTAGTCTTGTTAAACTCGTATTGCACCGACCAACAGCTCAAGGCATTGACACACTTTCAAGGACTTTTTTTCAAGGACGTTGTATTTTTTATCTCACCTGGCCTCGAGGATTTAGTTTCAAGATTTCGTCTGATTTCAGGTCGGCGAAGGAGACTTCTTTACTGGTGTAGTCTATCCCCTTTTCTTCTAGAGTGATGAGGACGGCCATGGACGGAACACTGCCTGATGCCCAGTACAATCCCACTTCTGACGCCATGTTGTTGTTTTGTGTTTTGGGATGTACCAATAGGGTCTAGGGTGTGGACCGGTGCCCAGCCATATCGTTGATCCTGTCAAATACATGACACTAATTGGGGGTTTCCAATATACCTAAGACAAGGGGTGGGAGGGGTTTAGTCGTGGTGTGGGAGACTAAAGCTAAGGCCATGTTGATTTGATTATATGGATGACATCCTCCGGGAGCCCCAAAACTGATGCGCGCGTGCGAATAAAAAAAAGTTTTCCAAAAAAAAAGTTCTTTTCATTATGAAATCTACGTGGTCATTAGGGTTGAGCAAATGGCACAGAATATGGTTTGGCGAATAATCTAGTCTTCAAGTTCATTTCTTTACAATTTCGTCTTTTTTCGTTTGATTTTGGCATTCTACGACATTGGTATAGTTTTTATTAATTTTTTTTGTAACTTATGGTATATTTTTGCTCATTTTGCAACTGTTTTGTACGATTTACAGTATGGTTGAAAACTTTTTTTTTTGGAAACGGCCGAAAATCCATGCGCGCGCGGATGTCATCCATATAATCAAATCAACATGGCCTAACCTAACCCCAATCGCTAGTCTAACCCTAGCCCTGAACAATGATCTTAACTCTAACTCTAACCTAACCCTAACTCTAATACCAAACCTAACACTAACCCTAACCCTAACTCTAATACCAACCCTAACCCTAAACACCCGACCTCTCACGTATGGGGCAGCTCAAGGATTTGGCTCAACACTTTTTTCCTACCCTCCCCCCTAAACACATACATACAGATAAAAGAACGACTTTTCAACCCACCCTATGGTTAGACTGGCCCTTGAAATTATCTGGGAGAAACATAAGCTTTCAGTACCGAGCGTATCGTAAGAATCTTGGCAATTTTCAGTATTTTAATTGTACTAGGGACTTGTATACACTTCGTTATTTCTTTATCAAACCTCTACATTCCATTACAAATTGCAGGGGGAGACAAAATTGCTCACATATGCTAGTTTCAATTTAGTCATATATCAATTACGTCTTCAATGTTTGTCTTTGTCAATGTTTGCTTTACTCTCGAAGATAACCTCAAAATCATTTGAAATAATTTTCAAAATATGCTGAGCACGTCAACAGATATGTAACATTTAATGTTATAGCCTTTCAAGGAGGTAATCACCCCTTCTGTTAAAACGAACCGTCCCTGATGTATCTAGGGAAAACGTCACCCTCTGAGCCATTAGGCATAATGTACACTCCCCCTGAAAGAATGAATCATCTTCATAGCGAGCTAAATTCTTTACTCGACCACGAAAACAGACAATGCCTTGTTACTTACTTGCAAATTGGCTCTTAAAGGCATCCAATGCAGTTTTTAACCCGATTTTCAAAGCCAATATTCTAGTCATTTATCTACATACTGAGTTGAAACCACACTATCCCAATGTATACTGACCCCCATAGAGAAAATTCCCAAAATTCTGATGGGAAATGGTTACTGGAAGGACCTTGGGCTGATTTTTAGGGTACCACCTAGAAAATAAAGGACTCATATTGGGACTTGTTTCTTCAGTTTTAAATGCCCCAAGTATGAAATGCTGATTTAAATGTGCTAATGTGAAGCAGTATGCGTCAATATCACAAAGTTTGCCCTATTCAGAATATTTCTAGTTTTGCTGCCCTGAAATCGCATTTCTTCCTGGATACCTCTCGTTGGACTGAATCGAGCAGTAATACAACAACGTTCTCTATCCTTAATTGAATGTGTGGGAAACAGCTATGATAACCTGTATTCTTATCGCTTCCAGGCATACATAGAAAGAAATCCTTGTCCAGTACCGGTGCAGCTCTTTAGAATGCTTTCATCTACCTTGAAAACAGCAGCTTCCGTCGCCTCGTTTATTTTTAACCAGGAAGTTCTGGCGACATAGTAATGTTACTTTTGTTTTGTAACATTGATATGCAAATTCTCATTACCTTCTTTATTTATTTCACTCTTGTATTTATTTTGCTTGTTTCATGTAATTCATCAGTTTGTCATATGATTATATGAAGCACTTTTACCAATATGTTAAATATCATTGTATTTAATTATAATAAGTTATGTTGTATCTTTATTTCCTTGTTTGTTATTTAAGTATTTTTGTCACTGTATGTCCGCAGGGAACACTGAAAAACGCCCATGCGGAGATATGCCCTGGGTAAATAAAAAAAAAATCAAGTTAATGAACGTTATTGCTTCATTTTGCCTATGTTTGAATTATTTTGATAACAATTCCTTATGTATGTATGCATTATTTCAATTCAATTATGTTTAGTTTTGGTTAGTATAGAGGAGGAGGGCTTAGCATAAGCTAAATAAGCTTTTTTCCCTCCTCCTGCACCTGTTTTATTTCTTATTAGTGTATTACGTATAATCTTTATTGCTGTTGTGCAAATAAACCAACAAAGTGTGTTGTCTTTTCATTATTGTGATCTGAGTACATTAGCTCACATGCATGCTGTTATGTACAGTCAGATTTGATGGTCTTCTATAGTGCATTCATCTCACACGACAAGACAGAGTAAAAACACACATTATGTACAGATTTGTTTATTTGCATTTATGATCTGTTATGAGTTCACCTTGTTCACCATTATTGTATGTAGCCTACCTTTATTTGTGTTCATATTTTGTTTGGATTCTGTTATCTGTACCTTTGATTCTCTTTTGTTTATGTATTATTTATACTCAAACGGTGTCGTATAAGCCCACACGGGCTGGGCGCGGGAAAGCGCACGACACGAAAATAAAGTTTCATTCATTCATTCATTCATTCATTCATTCATTCATTCAGAGAGTACACGTGTCGAGACAAAATTACTCTTGCAAAATACTTTATTGAGAAAAGCAACAATACTGACGACAGAGGTACTACAAAAATAATGCTTGTTACATGTTTACAACTGTTTTTCGACTGATAAGAGAGATAAACAACAATCTCTTCTGTTTATGATATAAATATGCCAGATACAGCATATTCTTATTATAACATCTATATATTTAACGCTATCAAGGATAAAGCAAGCGACTACATGAATATACATGTACATACCATTGTCATTGAAATTAACCGAATTTTATGCAACACCACGCATGTAAGCTTCATAAATCATCAAAACAAGCTATTACTGAATAACAAACATATTGGCCTATAAATATTATAGACAAGACGTTCACCACTGATAAATATATCATCTAGGATAACATATTCATATGTATAATTCATCTGCTGAAGAAAGGATATGAAGACAAAGGCCAGAGGGTAGACAGTATATGTCTTAGTCAGGATTGTTCAATCTCAAGTTTACTATGTCGTCATATCGATATATCTTTGTCACACCTTTTCATATCTGGTCTGAGTAAGATTCATACACCAAGGCGATGGTAGTTTAGGCCACACCAAGTAAATTTTATGGATGACGTCCTTTGGAGACTCTAAATCTAATGCGAGAGGGCGAAAAAAAAACAAGAAGGGCCCTAAAAACAAGATGCCTAGATTAGAAATATACTAAGAGACTGCAAATGTTAGGACACAAATTGAATGAGGTGACACAGTGTAACAAGCAAGAAGTCTTTTATTCATCATCAAAAAGCAAAAAATCAGGTGGAACAAAAGTTGTCGTCCTGTCCTGTTTTCGCGTTGCGGGTTTCACGTCAATTTGCGGCACTGTCGTGACTCTTTGGTGAAAGTTTGGTCATAGTTACAGGAAGCGGAATTTCTTGTTTTTTTCTAGGACACCCCAAAATCAATGCGCGCGCGGACGTCATCCATAAATTTAACTTGGTGTGGCCTTATCAAACTTGGAGCTGAAAAACGCTGCACAATTTCTTATATGCATATAACATCATTCAACCTATCAACCGGTACTGTATCATTCAAACTTGCCAAAGAGATCCCTAGCAAAATTAGCCTCCTTAACGACCCAACTAAAGCATAATTATTCACCAATAAATGCACCGTCAATATGTCAAAGCGAAGATGGTGTAACGCTAGACACTATCGATAAATGAATGCAACTATGTTGTGAAAAAGTATTTGCCTGTCAACAAGATTTTTCTCGCTATTGACAGGTTAAGAATGGCCTGTCAATAAGATTTTTCTCGCTATTGACAGGTTAAGTATGGCCTGTCAATAAGATTTTTCTCGCTATTGACAGGTTAAGCATGACCTGTCAATGAGATTTTTTCTCAATATTTTTTTCTCGCTATTGACAGGTTAAGCATGGTCTGACAATAAGATTTTTCTCGTTATTGACAGGTTAAGCATGGCCTGTCAATAAGATTTTTCTCGCTATTGACAGGTTAAGCATGGCATGTCAATAAGATTTTTATCGCTATTGACAGGTTAAGCATGGCCTGTCAATAAGATTTTTCTCGCTATTGACAGGTTAAGCATGGTCTGACAATAAGATTTTTCTCGCTATTGACAGGTTAAGCATGGCCTGACAATAAGATTTTTCTCGCTATTGACAGGTTAAGCATATGGCTTAACATTGCGGCCCAAAAAGCAAGATATACCGGGAAGTGGGTAAAAGTCACACGTCTACCGCACTCCGGTCAGAAAGCTGATGAAGACCGAGTTATTTTGTCGAAAGTTCCTGGTGAGTCATCCTTCTTGAGTTGGAGTACAGTTTAATCAAGTTTACCGAAGGAAAACGTATTGTTTTTGGTCTGTTTCCTCTTGTTCTTCCTCAAACAAATAAGGTCAATGACCTGAACCATGATAACTAGTGTTGGGTTACATCATGTTGCAATTTTATAGCAAGAGGGATTTAGACTTCTGTCTGAACATATATATGAATGTGTCTGGGTAAGAATTAACAGATCTAGATGTAAACATCATGCATTTGCTTTGCAAATGTTACCTTTCTAGTTTTCATTATGTTATATGTATTTTACCAACTCAGATGAAATTTCATGCCAAAACATATCCGAGATATAGCCGAATACACGCCTGGCTTTTCCTGGAGTTTCCTTGCTTATCGTTGACTTTCATCTGGCCCGAAAGCTTTCGATCGTCGTTTTGACTCGGAGCTATTCGGACGTAAGCCGTGACCTATACGTCTGAAGGCCACAGAGGTCATCGAACATCGTACCCGACAATCGTTAAAACCGAGAACACCTGCTACGAGGCATTCGATTGGAGGAAAGGTCGCGCCTTACATGTGTAGCATTTCGTGGTTGAAGAAGAAACATTGTGACAACTTCCTGTGACGTCATCCAGGAACCTTCATCCAAAACCGTACCCGACAGTCGTTAAAACCGAGAACACCTGCTAGGAGGCATTCGATTGGTGGAAAGGTCGCGCCTTACATATGTTGAATTTCGCGGTTGAAGAAGAAACATTATAACAACTTCCTGTGACGTCACCCAAACAGGAAACTAGGTCATGGGTTCAAATAAAGAACTGTGGACCACATAAATATAACGGCAATTAAACATCAAAAGCTGCTTTTACGTCCATACATAAAAGAATAATTATACAATTACATGTAAGAAGATATCTCCTATTAAAATAGCATGCGGACACGTTTACAAAGATAATCACAAAAGCTACTGAATCAAAGTTTCAAACACAACCGTAACCTTACCTTGCGTATCTGAATAACATAACCGTAAATATATACATGTATGCTTCTAGATTATGATACATTAACACTCAAAGTATCTTTTGATAAATATAGATATCCTTAACGTTTAACATAAAATGCTACTGACAAGCATTTCAGCTTACTAAACAATTACATCTGAAATAAAATATCCAAGAATGATTGTCATGATTTTCTGAATAAGAGAGTAATTTTATCAATATACTTCTAGATTCTTCTATGGCCAACTCCCCGTGAACGTAGCCGAAATGACCTCTGAATATCTTTTTTTTAACGCAAATGGATTATATGGCTTGGCAAATATATGTCTTCTAGCAAATTATGGCCTCAGGTGTAGAGGTCTATTCTCGGAAAGGGGTAGTGGCGTCATGAAATACGTCATCAAGGTCATAAGGTCAAAATGCCCCCACATCCCAAGGTATATTTCATACATTTCATGGTATATTCAACACGTCGCATACTGTAGGGAGATGGAATGAACGTTTGCAAAATATGAAAATAGATTATCATATTCAGGTTTGAAAATCGCGAGGCCGCCAAACGAAGATTGTAGAATAAACAAAAGTATATATTTCATTGGTGTTTTGCTCATTCTTGTCTGTGTCTAGTCTACCAACTATAGGTGAGTTTAGAGGTTACACGTCGCATACTGTAGGGAGATGGAATGAACGTTTGTAAAATATGAAAATAGATTATCATATTCAGGTTTGAAAATCGCGAGGCCACCAAACGAAGATTGTAGAATAAACAAAAGTATATATTTCATTGGTGTTTTGCTCATTCTTGTCTGTGTCTACCAGCTATAGGTGAGTTTAGAGGTTACTCATTAACTCTTGTATCAAACAAAAACTTTTCCATCTCTTTATGTTAGATAGATAAAAATCAATATATATATTATAAAGAAAAATCTATTTAAAAGACCATTGTTCCATCTTCTGTCAACTGGTCCTTACTTTTGTAGAGCAGAAATTCTAAATCCATTCTATATGCTCTTTGTTTGCATTGATCACTTTGTACCCACCAGGTCACTCGAATACTTGCGAGATCTTCACGATTCACCATCGAGTTTGGACTTTTAAGATGCGGCGGCTTTTGTAAATGCAGCGTAAAGAATGCAGTTTAAATTTCAGACTGACCTCAGTTCTCACACTGAAATGTTCCGTGCCTCAAGCTACCATATGAACCCGAAACAAAATAGTTTTTAAACATATCATTGTGAAAAATAGCGTATTCATTTCATGAGAATCGTCTTTGTTATCTCAATTCGGTTATGAAATCGTAAGGGAGTTCACAATACGTTTATCATCAGAAAGGTGTTAGGAAATATAGTCAGGATTCTTATAGCAGTCACATACGTTGCACGATTTTTGGTACAATATTGTGTGCAGTTTGGAGAATTCTAGGAATGGTACAGGCATTTTGTCCACAGGCATGGAATGTCCACAGGCATTTCTCTGACCCATATCTATGCCCACATTCCTGGAAACTCTTGGGAAGACCTGTCTGCCCCGGATGGCCCTACTTTCTGTGACTCTGGGGCTCGTTCACTATATACTCAAGGGAGGAGTGCACTGTATCTGTCTAGACTTAACAGGTACCAAGTCTTCCTCAAAGTCATGAAATGATGGCAGTGTCATGCAAACAGTAACCATAACAGCAACCACTGTCGCCATGGCAATGTATGTTTTGATTGCCAGGCTTGTTATGGTATGATTTTCAGCAACGCTATGACAGAACCACTATGATAAGGACCTACTACAACATTTTTTGTGTAAGCTGAAATATCAATATTCCACGACACATGCACAACTGTTCCAAGAATATCCTGAAATGTGCTGTCGTAAACCCGTCGTACGAAGTACGTGACAAGGTCTTGACATCTTCCTAGTAAACCACGTAGTAGGGGTTTAGCCGAGCCGGATTTGAAGTCGGGGGACACCGGCTTTCACAGTCACATTTCCAAACCGATGCCCCACCGGTTAGTAGTTTATGGCGACTGGCTTATGACCCTGTAGTGTCTGCCGAACAATATCTTTTGGTGGTGTTACAAGAAATGTACTATAGCAGTGTGTGTTACCATATTTGGAGTGTGACCATATTTGGGCATGGGGGCAGGAGGCCGATACCCAAATATGGGCATGCACACAGGAGCATGTGCGTGGCTCCGAGAGATGTGGTTGCTGATTGGCTGTTCACTTAATTACTTTATCTGCTAAAGGAACACCTGTGTCTCAGCGTCCCACCGGGTAGTAGTTCATGGTTGCTGATTGGCTGTTGACCTAATTACTTTATCTGCGTCTCAGCGCCTGCCGAACAGGATCTTCTTGAAGGACTTCTGGAAGTCCTTGTTGAGGAAGGCGTACAGGAAAGGGTTGACCATGCAGTTGACGTAGCCGAGCCACAGCACGACGCTCTTGATGACGTCGGAGATGTGACAGGTGGCGCAGAAGGGCCCGATCAGCGCGACCAGGAAGAACGGCAGCCAGCAGAACACGAACACGCCCGTGATGACGCCCAGTGTCTGCGCCGCCTTCCGCTCCTTGGAGAACAGGATCTTCTTCTGGCTCACCATCCTAGACTGGAGGGCCTGCAAGAAGTACATTTTCTTCATTTATAAAACTTTATTTGCAAAATCATGCCCGAAGGCTAATTGCTTTTACAATCAAGTATAATACTCATTGCAATACAGTAACAGGAGACAGGTAACAACTGTCTGGGGAAAAAACTTCTACTTCTACTACTACGCTAGCTAAGATTTTACAAGACTCTCAAATCCGACTACTCTGTGGAAAAATACCTATACCACAATGAATTTGACGAGCGAGCTGCCATGTGTAAGATTAGATAGAATAAGTGCGCATCTACTAGAGATAGAAAAAGGCCGCTATAGAAAACTACCTGTGCACGAGAGATTACGTAAATATTGTACAATGAATGCAGTGGAAAATGAAATACATTTTGTTAGCCAGTGTCCTCACTATGAGACCGAAAGAAACAGATTATTTCAGACAGTTACAGCAATTTCTCCATCCTTTCGTCATTTAGAAGATCACCAAAAACTGAATTTCTACTAATATCACAAAACCCACTAATTATGCAGAATGTGGGACTATTCATTATCCACTGCCTTCAAAGAAGATGACATCCTCCGCAGACTCCAAATCTAATGTGATAGGGCGAAAAAAAAACAAGGCGGACCAAAAAACAAGATTCCTACATTTTCAAATTTTGATATCATAAAATTTCTTAAGCAAGAAATGATACCTATATTGGGCTAAGTTTACTGCCAACTATTACAACTCCCATTGTCAATGAAAATTAAAGTTTTCAATCATTGTATAAATGGTTTTGATTGAGTGGGAACATCACATATAAAAGGAATGAAATACAACACTGCATCAAAGTAAAAGACAAAACAATAGATCAGAGCATTGTCTTGTCTTGTCTCCTCTCTTCATATTTATCTGCCATCCACGTTCCAGCATGGCAACAGACATATTTGCCCATTTTCGGCATGTTGACCACTGTCAGAGGGCAACAAATTTTTTTTTCTCCAAAATCAGGCGAAAATAAATGCGCGCGCTGATGTCATCGATAAAAATTACTTACTGTGGCCTTAATTCAATTTTCACCTGAAAACAAGGCCCATACGCGCCACTTATGACTTATATGTCATTTCCTGCTTACGAATATCTTACTCGATGGACGTTATATAAGAGCAGAATCAAGCGAGTGCGTATCTTGCGTGGCCAAGCAGCATTGCTCGAGGCATACTGGATTACAAGACATCATATAAATGCATTACCCAGTCGTAGATTCTATTATAGTGTTAAATTTCATTTTGAAACAAGAATTCGGAGATTTCATACCTCCAAGGTTTTGTGAATTTATTGGCACAAGCAAAGAGATGATCTGACGTATTACAACGCCTCAACGGACCTAATGGATATCCCCAGTGACTGGAAGAATCTGTCTGGGGTGGACCTTCATGTCAATCTGCGGTTACAAAATCTCCCACTTTTTTTCCTGGCACACTTCTGCATTCAAATTCGGACGCACAACCAAGCACACAGCCTCTACCAGGCACTGCGGATCGCTGGAAAAATGACGTGGGTACGTCGCAAAATGTACCCTCTCTGGCCGGCTAACTCCCTTGATAAGCCATTCCCTGTATTTTGGCCAATTTCTATTTATTTTTTCAGCGATTCGCGGTGCCTGGGCCAGGTAGAGGCTAGCAAACACACACAAACATACCGAAAACAATACCTCTAGTGAACATTCAAGTTCTCAAATAGTGTGTTATTCAAATGGCCGACGTACCTCGGTGGTAGTGACGGCGTCCGGGGTGATGTCCTTGTGACTGGTGGTGGCGGCGTGTCCCCCGTTCGGCCGGCGGGAGTAGCGCATCGCCCTGCCCACCTGCAGCGTGCCGTTCTGGTTCACGTTCCCCGGGCCCGGCCGCTCCACGTCCGCCAGGTTGTTCTCTGTGGCCTCGCCCTCCGCCTGGAGAGATTGGAAGATCTGCAGTTGAACAAACAGACAGAAATACTGCGTTCAAGATATATCTTGCTATCTGTTGAAGTATCTAGCTTTTCTAGTTTTTCCTGACTTCATTGAAGAGGTTCATCAGTCACGTATAGATTTTTTATAACAGTTAGTAGAATATTCATAAATCAATGACTGTTTTGAAACGTAGCAGACAAGTACCTTCGTAAGTTTTCAACGTCCACTGTATGTCTTGATCACGGCGTGACCTAGTCTCGCTTGAGACTAGATCGAGTCTTGTGTAGATCGTAATGAGGGCTAGGAGCTGCCCTAGTCCTACTTACCTCTGCTCCGTAAGGAGGCGGGGGAGGCCAGAAGATCCACACAAGTCTCGATCTAGTCTCGTATTCTCGCGAGACTAGGTCACTCTGTGATCAAGACATACAGCACGTCGGCAGAACGTACTGCGCCTTTGCAAAACTCCCATTTTCACTGTTTTCGTTGGATTTTTAGTCAACGTTGCATCAGAATTTTGCCTGTGCAGACGATATTTTTTCCGACATGACAATTTAAAACTACAGATGGGATGTTAACCTTACATATGCGAATACGACCTTATATGAAACGTTCTGCTAAAGTGCTAGGCACAATGCATTACGGGTTTCGCGCAGGTGCAGTACATTCTGCCGACATGCTACGTAGAGTTGACGTCAAATATTTGGAGGTACGTGTTTGCTACCTTTCGAAACAATCACCAATTGATGAATATTCTACTAACTTCCCTGACTTCGTTTTATCTGATTGCAAGTTTCCTTCCGTGTACTTTGAACCATAAGACATGACATACACGGATACAGAGACAAAATATAAGTACTAGACGAACATATCCAAGAAATAATAAACAGATGGGGTTGGTTTGTGAATGTATTGTGGTGGTGGATTTTTTTTAAGTACTCACCGAAATGCGATGTCTATTTGTAACGTTCGGGCTTCTGGACGCAGACTGTAGACAAACAACAACAAAAACGACATGACAACAACAACAAAAAAAAGGACATGACAACAACAACAACAAGGATTAATTTTTAAACTTCAAAGAAACGGGGTAGATGGTCCAATTTTAAATTGGCTCTACAGTTATCTTTCTGATAGAGAACAAAGAGTTGTTATTGAGGGTCATTGTTCCGACTGGAAACATGTCAGCGCAGGTGTACCTCAGGGTTCGGTACTTGGGCCCCTTCTGTTTCTTATTTACATAAATGACATGGTGGATGGCTTGGTTACCTGCCCCTACTTATTTGCAGATGATAGCTCCCTTCTGGACATTGTAGACAATCCCAACTCTTCAGCTGATCGACTTAACTCTGATCTTAGGAAGATATCACGCTGGTCTTCGACCTGGCTTATGGAGCTTAATCCGCTAAAGACTGAAGAGATGTGTTTTTCTAGGAAATCCAATTCTCCAGACCATCCCCCCATTATACTTGATAATTGTGTTATTAAATCTGTTAAAGTTCATAAGCATATAGGAATGATACTTACCTCCACCATGTCTTGGGAAACTCAAATTTCACATATGATTGCTAATGTATCCAAACGAGTGTCCACTCTCAATAAGTTGAAATTTAGATTACCACGCACTGTACTTGATGCTATTTTTAAATCTTTTATTCGACCTCTTCTTGAATATGCTGACATAATATGGCATGGATGCACTGTGTATGATTCTCAACGATTAGAACGAGTCCAATATGAATGTGCACTTACAGTTTCAGGGGCTGTCAGAGGGTCTTCTTACTCCTCACTCCTTGTTGATTTAGGCTGGGAGAGACTCTCTGATCGTCGCCATGTTCACTCACTGATCATGATGTACAAAGTAATCCATGGCCATACCCGTCAGTATCTCAGGGACCTGATCTCTCCCGAAGTTTCTTTTTCGACTTCGTATGATCTTCGTAATAAATCTAATTTACGGCTACCGCTTTGTCTTACAACTAGGTATAAAAAGTCTTTCATTCCATATGCTACGCATCACTGGAATGGTCTTGATGTAGCTGTTCGATCTCTGAATCTTTCATTGTATAAGAAGTACTTAGTAAAGTCAGTACGTTCCCCTTTTTACCGACATTTTAGCATTGGCCCCAGGTACACCTGCGCATTACTCACGCGTCTCCGCATCGGGACCTGTAGTCTTAACCACAGTTTATTCTTAAGAAATTTAGCCCCTAGTGCTGCTTGTATCTGCGGGTCTCGTTGTGAGAGTGTCATACATTTTCTTTTACACTGCCCTTTATATAATCAACAAAGAGTTACCCTACTCAGCAATCTCCAGAATGTGGTAGACTTTGATTTTGATGTTTTCAATATGTCTGAACAATTGTTATGTGATATTTTACTTAGAGGATTACCTGATTTATACTATGATACAAACTGTAATATCTTGCTAACCACTCAAACTTATATTGTTGATACCAAACGGTTTGTACTCGATTGATTTATCATATAGCCTACTAAACATTTCTTTGTACTATTTAACGACCCATCCCAACCATTTGCTGTTCTCTGTTTTTTTGTTATGTATTGTAATTGTATTCTATGTTTGGTGGTGAGGCTAAAATTAGCAACAGCTAGAGTACCTCACCACCTTGTCTTGTATTGTCCTTGTTGAATTTGCAAATAAAAAAAAAAAAAATAAAAAATAAAAAAAAAAAAACAACAACAACGAAGGCGTACTACTTTTACAGTTACATTTACAGACAGTAAGAAAAAGAACGTTATTGCCAGGCGCCTGTTTGTAAGAGACATATCTCTTCTATCAATTTATCACCAAATTTACTGATATTTCACATTTGTATCCAAGATTTGCTATGTTCAATTTGTAAAGTATTACAAAGATTTCATATCTTTTCACAACACATAGAAGTTTTCTATGGCCTTCGTATTGTTAAGTGTCTTGTTTTTCAGTCGTCATTACAAAGAAACCACTTGAAACGTAGTTAGCCCTCGTCATTGACAATTTGGATGTTAAAGACATCTTCGGTACCTTACAAAGTTTTACATCTTTTCACAATACATAGAAGTTTTTTTTATGGCCTTCGTAAGGTGTCTTGTTTTTCAGTCGTCATTACAAAGAAACCACTTGAAACGTAGTTAACCCTCGTCATTGACAATTTGGATGTTAAAGACATCTTCGGTACCTTACAAAGTTTTCACATCTTTTCACAATACATAGAAGTTTTTTTTCTATGGCCTTCGTAAGGTTAAGTGTCTTGTTTTTCAGTCGTCATTACAAAGAAACCACTAGAAGCGTAGTTAGCCCACGTCATTGCCAATTTTTATGTTATATAATGACATCTTCCATATACCTTATAAAGTTTTCACATCTTTTCACATACATAGAAGTTTTCTATGGCCTTCGTAAGGTTAAGTGCCTTGTTTTTCAGTCGTCATTACAAAGAAACCACTAGAAGCGTAGTTAGCCCACGTGCATTGCCAATTTGGATGTTATATAATGACATCTTCGGTACCTTACAAAGTTTTCACATCTTTTCACAATACATAGAAGTTTTTTTCTATGGCCTTCGTAAGGTTAAGTGTCTTGTTTTTCAGTCGTCATTACAAAGAAACCACTAGAAACGTAGTTAGCCCACGGCATTGCCAATTTGGATGTTAATAACATCTTCGGTACCTTACAAAGTTTTCACATCTTTTCACAATACATAGAAGTTTTTTTTTCTATGGCCTTCGTAAGGTTAAGTGTCTTGTTTTTCAGTCGTCATTACAAAGAAACCACTAGAAGCGTAGTTAGCCCACGTGCATTGCTAATTTGGATGTTAATGACATCTTCAGTACCTTTAACACTTCTGCATCGTACACGTGTTTCTTTTGTGTTTCTAACAGATTAACCCTTGGCACAGGCCGATTGAAAAGGTTCTTCACAGTTCTTCCTGCTGTGATGATTCTTTGCAAGAAGCTAGTGCCATATGCCCTATATTTCAAGATTCGCATTTCTGCGTAGGTGCTAAGAGGGCCAATTTGTCTGAAAACTGTGACTATGATTTTGGGGGCTGCGCACGTGAGGCACATTGACAAAGAATCCTGGGAAATTTTCGATTATATAAGCCAGTTTTCTAGCTTAGAGATGAACGACCACAGGCTGTCGGAACAGGGACCCAATCAGCCCCTAACAGTGGGGTCGTGTGGCGCAATGGCAGAGTGCTTGACTCGGAACAAAGAGGTCCCGGGTTCGAGTCCTGACATGCCACCGATTTTTTGCCATTGGGAAAGGAAAATGAATATTGTCTGTCCTGTATTTGTTTCTATGTGTGGGACACAACACCAGCAACAGCTGCCTGTGTCCCACGTGTATTGCACTGTTGCAATTTCAATGAATAAAAAATCAAATCAACAGCGAGAAATTAATTGTGCAACACAGGTTACGGTCAGGTCACATACATCGTGAGACTGCCGTGCGATCGCAAACTGAATACATTCTTGGGATAATAAGGCAAGTGTCCTCCCAAATCCAGCTATACATCTTGTTTTCTAAATTGTTTGTTTGTTTATTGTTTATTTAACCAGAGAAACATATCGCCCTGAAGGGCGGTTTTCAATGCACCCTGGGGGGCAATCCCCAAACACAATAAAATAATAACAATATAATACAACATAAAGTAATCACTGAAGAAACTTATGTACAATCAAGGGGCAAATTAAAATAAGGTAACTTAAGCACGAACTTAAGTAACAGAAGAATAAACGGTCCAAAATAGGCATACATCAAATAATATCAAATCAATCATACAGAAATCAAAATAAATAATAAGTGAAATAAGGAAAATATCAATGTACAATTAACAGAGCAAGGTAAACATTATGCATTTTCTTTGCAAATGTTACCTTTCTATAGCCCCTACCAGGCTTGGGGAGGCGGCTGGAAAGAGTAGAAATCGGCCAAATATAGAGATAAGCATGCCAGGGGAGTTTGTCCGTTTCGCCGCACCCAAGCCTGTGCGGAGTCGCTACGATCAAACGGTATAAAAGTAATCCCCACATTATTATAAATCATCATTGGGGTGCGGCGAAATGTTCTCTCAACGGACAAACTCCCTTGGCATGCTTATCTCTCTAGTTGGCCGATTTCTACTCTTTCTAGCCGCCTCCCCAAGCCTGGTAGAGGCTATAACCTTTCTAGTCTTAAATGTTGGAAGAGAAAAACCTACGACGACCGCGCGGCTACGAGACGACATAGAAGCGGGGCTACTTACCGTCGGCCTGCCCGCCAGCTGCAGGGTGGACAGGGCGTTAGGCTGGACCCTCGCCACGGACTCAGGCGAGCGGTGGGACAATTCAGGGGAGGAGGATGGAGCATTGCTTTGCGCATGCGTCATGTCATGGGACGGTCGCATCTAAGGACCGAAGATGCCACACCATGAAATGGATACTTATGCTGAGGTCACTCACATTTCCAAACCGGGGCCCGCGGCCGGGCAGTCTTATGGAACGAAAAATGATATAAAAGACAACAAAGCACAAAAAAGTTTTTAAAAATTGATTATGGAACGTTTTGCGTATAATCTTGATAAAAATTGTTGATTTTTCGTTACTTGAAACAGCCTGGCCGGGCCCCGGTTTGGAAATGTGACCTCAGCATTAGCTAGTATACACAATACAATGTACATGACTATTGTGTAGCACTTGTGGATTAACAGATAAGGCCACACCGAGTAGTTTTTATGGATGACGTTCTCTTGAGTCCCTAAATCTAATGCGAGAGCGCCAAGAAAAAAAGATTCCATTTTAAACTTTTCATATCATAAACCTTGAATAATATGAGAAGAAATTATTCCTGTATTGTGCTAAGTTTACCGTCAACTATTACAACATCCAAGTTTTAATCATTTGTTTTGATTCAGTGGGAGCATATAAAAGGAATAAAATACATCACTGCATCAAAAAAGAAAAGACTAACCAATAAATAACAGCCTAGTCTTGTATCCTCTCTTCATATTTATCTGCAACAGACATCTTTGCACCATTTTTGGCATGTCAGAGGGCAACAAAATTTCTTGTTTTTTGTTTTTTCAAACTCTAAAATTAATGCGCGCGCTGAAGTCATCCACAAGAATTACTTGCTGTGGCCTAAATGAAATAAGCACGCAACGACAAGCAACGGCTAGCAATGAAAGCGTTCAGAACACAGCTAGCTTGAAACCGTACTGTAGTGTAGCGTACCTGGGACAGGCCCATCTTGGCACGAGAGTTGATCCTCTTCCTGATCCTTGCCTGCGCAGCCCGGAAGATTTTGTAGTACACGGCCAGGACGATGATCAGAGGGATGTAGAAGGCGCCGAACGTGGAGAAAATGGTGTAGGCGTGGTCCTGGGATAAATTGGGCAAAACAGACATTCCTTATCAACTGAACATCCCATTAGGCCATGTTGATTTGATTATATGGATGACATCCTCTGGAAACCCCAAAACTGATGCGAGCGTGCGAATAAAAAAGTTTGGCAAAAAAAGTTGCCTTTATTCTGATCAATGGCATCTTCATGGTCATGAATGTTGAACAAATGACACATAGTATGGGATGGCGAATAATCTAGTCTTCAAGTTCATTTCTTTACATTTTTGTCTTTTTCGTTTGATTTTGGCATTCTACGACATTGGTATTGTTTTTCAATATTTTCTGGGGCAACTTATTTGCTAATTTTGCCACTGTTTTGTACGATTTACAGTATGGTTGAAAACTTTTTTTTTTTGGAAACGGCCGAAAATTCATGCGTGCGCGGATTTCATCCATATAATGGATTCTAAGTGTATTCTAATGTTACAACCCAGGCTATTGTATGCACTTACACTTTATAGAAAAAAGCACCAAGGACAGGGCTGGTCGAATATGTATGTATGTCTGTGCGTGTGTGAGTGAGTCTGTGAATGGCGTTCAGCACCAAGGATAGGGCTAATTGAATATGTATGTTTGTTCGTGTGTGAGTCTTTGATATATACCTGAGAGATGAGGCAGTTGTTTGGGTCGGCTGTGTCCTCGGGTTTCCTCCAGCCGAACACGGGCGGGATTGAGATACCGACGGACAGGAGCCACACCACGCCGATCATCACCATCATCCGCTTCGGCGTGCGCTTGTGCACGTACTGCGGGACAAAAGAAAAGTTCAAATAAACAGCCTCCAGTTTAATTCCGGACTAGTTCCCATAATTCAGCAACCTTACATCTAGATGGGCTGATATCGAAAACTATAGGTAAAAATGATGTAAGAAATCTCTCTCTCTCTAACTCTCTCTACCTCTCTCTCTCTCTCTCTCTCTCTCTCTCTCTCTCTCTCTCTCTCTCTCTCTCTCTCTCTTTGTGTGTGTGTGTGTGTGTGTGTGTGTGTGTGTTTGTGTGTGTATGTGTGTCCCTAACCTTGACGGCGTCTGTGATGGCCCAGTACCGGTCCAGAGCGATGATACAGAGGGACAAGATGGAGGCCGTGCAGCAGGTCACGTCCAGGATGATCCAGATGTCACACATGGCCCGCCCCAGCCGCCACGTCTGGGTCAGCTCGTAGGATGCACTGATCGGCATGACCTAGGGGGGAGGAGGGCATGCATAGAATTCATGAATTAATGAAAGACATTTATTATCATGAAAGTTCATCCTTGTTGGTAGTAATACTAGTAAAAGGTTGAACTTTATTCCAACACACAATTTACAAATTAATTATCCTGATGAAGGCGACAGTGGTCGCTGAAAATTTGATCTCTGTAAATTGTGTGTTGGAATAAAGTTCAACCTTTTACTAGTAAAGACATTTATTGTACGTTTGTGCTCTAACAAGCTAAGTACAGGTCAAGAATAAACAGGGAAAAAATACAACAATAACACTTAAACTATACATACTAAAACTATACATACTAATGTGAGCTACTATTTACAGGTTCATCTTGCCTCTTGAGGCAATGGATGTACGCACATATGGAGCTAATGATACATGTAAATTTTTTGTCAAGTTTCATAAGGAATACGAATTTTTCTGTTTCATCTTAAAGTCTTAAGCTGGGGAACTTATCTATTATATCAGTATAAAGGGACCTCTCATTTGTATATAATGTACAATCAACTATAAAATGTTATCTCTCACTAAATTGGCAAATCCTTTGCTGTAGAGGAATGCCTGAGTGACGTCCATAATTCTTATCTAGCATTGCTAATATGAACTGCAGATGGAGCTAGTTAATGCATATTTATGGGTGGCTGGAATCGTTATGTATTGATCTACTTTTGACACGATATCGCACATGTATATGCTCCGAAAAAAAACCTGTCCTTGGTGCTGAACGCCATCCACACACGTGCGCGCGCACTCATGATCACGCACACACATCCATCCACACACGCGCGCACACACACACATGCAAACACACCTGTCCTTGGTGCTGAACGCCATCCACACACAGACACACATGCAAACATACCTGTCCTTGGTGCTGAACGCCATCCACACAGACACACATGCAAACATACATTTCCTTGGTGCTGAACGCTATCCACACACACACACACATGCAAACATGCCTGTTCCTGGTGCTGAACGCCATCCACACACACACACACACACACACACACACACACACACACACACATACATACATACAAACATACCTGTCCTTGGTGCTGAACGCCATCCACACAGACACACATGCAAACATACCTGTCCTTGGTACTGAACGCCATCCACACACACACACACATGCAAACATACCTGTCCTTGGTGCTGAACGCCATACACACACACACACACCACACACATGCAAACATACCTGTCCTTGGTGCCGAACGCCATCCACACAGACACACATGCAAACATACCTGTCCTTGGTGCTGAACGCCATCCACACAGACACACATGCAAACATACCTATCCTTGGTGCTGAACGCCATCCACACACACACACACACACATGCAAGTATACCTGTCCTTGGTGCTGAACGCCATCCACACACGTGCGCGCGCACCCACGCACACACATCCACACACACACATTTGCGCACACACAAACACACACACACACCACACACACTCAACTTCACCAGGTAGACTTCAGGACATAAAAACTTTACTGCCACTAGGCGAAAACCTTAGTCTGACAGCCATTTCACGCGGTAAAATTTGAGGCAGTTGTCTACGGTATTACCCAGAAGACAAGGACCAAATCTAGATGTCCATCGTCAGTAAAACTTTAAAGCTCAGACAATTTATTGTAGTCTAGACGACCCAGTGTCGCCTTGTTAAGAAAATCAATTCCAGACTCAGTCGTTTTGGAGGGATCACAAAATCCCACCTAGATAATTAGAAAGCTTTAGCGATGTCAAGGACGGAAAACTATTCAGGTAGATGATTATATAATAGATACAAAACAATTCATCCTCAACATTTTCCAAGGAACCAATTCATTAGTGTAATCATACCTTGTAAAATGCGAGGTAATTTTCTAATTGGTACAAATGATTCCCTACAATCAATTTGAACACTTAAAACCGTTAGGACGAAATTCAAAACTCACCAATAGGGAGACCAGGAGATCTGCCACAGCCAGGGAGCCAATCAGAGAGTTGGCAGGGGTCCGGAGATGACGTTCCACCGTGAGGGTGACCAATACCAGCGCGTTTCCTAATATGGAGGTGAGGGTGACGATGGAGAGTGACGTAGCCGTGAGAACGGTCCATGTGAGGCTGGGGGGTGGTTCGGCTGTGGTGACGTTCAGAGTATCATTGGCGATCTCAGTGACAGGGTACAAATTTGTAGGGAAGGCCGTCATTGTCTTACTGGTGCAGTTTTTTCCAGAGTTGACTTCACTATGATTCGGCTCAGTGTCGACAACGTTTTGTTGCAAAGTCCCAATGGCTGACCATCGAAGATTGCGATTGGACACCCTTAGACACTGCGGTTGACTTAATGTTCAGTCACACTACGCAGTATCCTCAATCCTTCAGTCACCAATGTGAGTCGCACGATCGGTGTAGTACTGTTCACCAGAACTTTCCACACCAATTCATCTGAAAAGAAAATGTGTACATTAGCTTTGAGATACGCCAAAAAAGAAGTTACTCAAGCAACTGGATATGATCTTGGAAACGGTCAAAATCACGTTTCCAAAATCATATCCAGTTGCTAACTGCTTTTTGGCGTGTCTCAAAGCTTATTACCTGGATGTCTGACTTTCACCGACGTAGCTTTGAGATAGTCCATAAAATATGCTATCATTTTCTCATACCGACCGAAAAGAGGATGTGCCCTGCCTGCAAAGACAAAGTTCAAGATGAGTACCATTTCTGCCCCGACTCTGTATCTGTTTATCTAGGTCAATATATACATAATGCTATACAAAAGAGAAACTATGCCATACTATCACGGCAATGTGAAAAGTAGTATTCCATCATAACATTTACATATGTTGAATAAAATAAGTTGCATTAGTACGCTAATAGAAATAGTTTATAGTTATTAAGTGTTATGAAGTGTTATTCATTTTAATATGGGCCAGGGGCATGAATTAGAGAATAAATGGATGTAATTTTTGCCATACATTGTATCCGATGCAACTGTTGCACAATAAACGTGTTGACTTGTTCACAGAGTGTAGATTTGAAAACAAGCGATAAATACAAAATCTATCCTACCAGAGTGTCAAAAAACACGTGTCCTAGACGCACGTTTAAAAGTCAATTGACGGCTAGCAGGTCGATCGCCTAATAACCAATCAGGTATCAATAACCCCCCCAGGGCCACGTGTAATTGGCCAATCACCGGGGACAAAGGAATGATTGACAAGCTCGATTACAATCGTCCCCAGGACCGGGTCTAACAAGTAATGCAATTAATTGGATGGTCCAATAACAGAAAAGAGCGGTACGCTTTGATATGAAGACTAGTGTGATTCCCGTGGTCTCACCATCATTAGTCTTTCTCGACATCAACTGGTGAACGGTAAAGAAGGGGGCCAATGACAGCCGAAAAGGAAGGAAAATATCGTGGCCTTGTGGCTAACTAGGGATGAAAACGATAAGTTGGTACATCAATCAGATTACGGAGAAACACCGGCCCTAGGAAGACTACAGCAAGTAAATTTTATGGATGACATCCTCCGCAGACTCCAAATCTAATGCGAGAGGGCGAAAAAAACAAGGCGGGCCAAAAAACAAGATTCCTACATTTTTAATGCAATCTACTAGTAAAATTGCACTGTATTCCGTAAAATTGTACTGTATGCTAATACGACTGTACTGTACCATGTATTCCGTAAAATTGCAGTGTATTCTGTGGCAACCCTGATTACTCTTCACCATGAATTCACCAGCAACGCTTAACGTTGAATTAGAGTGGTCCAGCTATACGAATAACGACGAGTTAGAAATAGCCTTAGCTACGCCTCCATAAAAAAGCATGCAGTAATTTCCAAGCAGATCTTTCGGTGGCCACAAAATACAGTGTCAGTGTCAAACTGGCCAGACAGTATCCATTAGCCAGACAGTATACATGGACACTCCTGTGGCCAATGGATACTGCCTTGCCACCGTATGATCTGCTTGGATATTAGGCCATGTTGATTTGATTATATGGATGACATCCGCGCGCGCATGAATTTTCGGCCGTTTCCAAAAAAAAAGAAAAGTTTTCAACCATACTGTAAATCATACAAAACAGTTGCAAAATTAGCAAATATATACCGTAAATAACTTGCACAAAAAATGTTGGAAAGCAATATCAATGTCGTAGAATGCCAAAATCAAATGAAAAAGACGAAAATGTAAAGAAATGAATTCTAAGAGTAGATTATTCGCCATGCCATACTCTGTGTCATTTGTTCAACCTTCATGGCCACGTAGATGTCATGTTGAAAGCAACGTTTTTTTGACAATCTTTTTTTTTATTCGCACGCTCACATCATGTTTAGGGGTTGCCAGAGGATGTCATCCATATAATCAAATCAACATGGCCTTAGGCATGCAGGCCCTCACGTACAGTCTACAGTCCACGAGACAACGAAAGCTCTGGGGACAACTCACCAACCAACCAACCAACCAACCAACCAACCAACCAACCAACCAACCAACCAACCAACCGACCGACCATTCGTAAACAGTGTCCGGTAACGGAAACAGTGAGCTTTATTTCAAACAACAGAACAGGAAGCTATATCAGGATGCTGGAGTTATATAAAGGGGTTATATAAGGCAGTCACGCCGGAAGCCTGAATGGGCCACACCATTGTCCAATTAGTACGATTGTAAGAGTCACTCAGGAAGTCAACATTGTCATCATTATTCCTTACGTAAATGTCTATTGATGGATATTTTAATGAGTGACAGACTAATTACGCCTTGTGCGAGGACCTAAAATAACGTGAAAGGGTACTAAAGAAAGCTAACAAGGCTAGCATTCAATATAAATCGCGTAGGCATATCTACCTTGTATTCTCAACGTAAGAAACCAGGACAGTAGCATACGTAGTCCAGTGGTTAGCCATCCTGCCTCTGAACTAAGAGGTTGGGAGTTCGAATCCCGGCTGATGTTTAGGTTCGCAGTCTTTCGGACGGGACGTTAAGCCGTGGTCCACTGTTCATTATGCTTGTCGAAAAGACCTAGGGGAATTTTTCCCAGTACAACGAACCTGTAAATACTGTACATAGCGTGGAAGATTAGCTCTTCAATGAGCTAAACTGGTTCGAGATCACTTTCACTTTTTTTGACAGTATAATGTAGGAATCTTGTTTTTTTCCGCCCTATTGCAATAGATTTGATGTCTGTGGAGGATGTCATCCATAAAATTTACTTGCTGTGGCCTTGAGTACGATTGTAGGAGTTACGCAAGAAGTCAATTTTTCCATCATTATGTCTTACGTAAATGTCTAATTACAGAAATAATTACAGACTCATTAAGACTTGTGCGAGGACCCAAAATAACCTTACTTATAAGCGTACTAAAGAACGCTAACAAGGCTAGCATTCAATATAAATCGCGTAGGCATATCTACTTTGTATTCTCAGCGTAAGAAACTAGCTATAGGACAGTGTAATGTATTTTGGGGCCCACCTTTTTTTTTCATCCTACCGCGTTAGACTTGGAATCCGGGCAGACAGGTTTTCCAAGGGTTTCCAGTAATGTGGGCATGTCAACAAACAGAGAAGAGAGACATTCTTGTGACATTCCATGCCTGTGGAGAAAATCCCTGTACAATTCCTAGAATTCTTGCGAACTGCACACAATACTGTACCATTAGGCTCCTCCCTGAGGAGTCGCCAAAAATCGTGCAGACGTTGTATTCTCAACAACTAGGACAGACCGTGGGACTAGGTAGCATGCGCCAGAGTTCTACGACCAACCGACATCTATGGACGGAGGTAATATGAGCCGGATTCGTAAGAAACACGTCAATGCCCCGCGGGAACTCGATTTAACCACAAGACACCGTACCTAGAGGGTCTAGATCCTACATACAAAGTGCACCCTACTGGCATATGATTGAGAAGTAACGAGAGATCACGACTTTCTACTAGGGCAATTTTTCCATGGTAGACAATATGACAATTACATCAGTAAAAGAATAATATGACTATATGTACAGACGGGCCCAGTTATTGCGAAAGAATCTGCTGCGGAACATCACTTCAGATTTGAGAACAGATTGGATAATGTTGTTTGAGGACTTGTATAGACGGGATATGAATGAGTAACATTGTTTACGCCATGTAGCATCAAATGTGTCAATCCTATTGTAGACAAACATTTCACTTGCACTACAAAATCTGGGTAGTGACCTTATGATGCGAAGACAGTTATTGTAAGCAACTCGACACTTTGATACAATTCTAGAACTAGCTCTGTCCCACAACTGTGCAGCAAAAAGGTGGGAGCAATGAGCTGTAAACAAGTTGAACGTCTTTTTAACATATGAAGAACAATAAGCGAATTTGCGAATTTTCTACATCTCGGACCAGCAATTAGGCCACAGCAAGACATTTCTATGGATGAGCAGCGCGTGCATTAATTTTTGTCTGATTTTGGAAAAAAAGAAATTTTGTTGCCCTCTGACAGTCGTCAAACATGTCTGTTGCCAGACGTTGTTTACAGCTCATTGCTCCCACCTGTTTGCTGCACAGTTGTGGGACAGAGCTAGTTCTAGAATTGTATCAAAGTGTCGAGTTGCTTACAATAACTGTCTTCGCATCATAATGTCACTACCCAGATTTTGTAGTGCAAGTGAAATGTTTGTATACAATAGGATTGACACATTTGATGCTACAGGGCGTAAACAATGTTACTCATTCATATCCCGTCTATACAAGTCCTCAAACAACATTATCCAATCTGTTCTCAAATCTGAAGTGATATTCCGCAGCAGATTCTTTCGCAATAACTGGGCCCGTCTGTACATATAGTCATATTATTCTTTTACTGATGTAATTGTGTGTGCATTTTATATGTATGTTGTATATGGGCGAGTTATGCCTGAAATAAAGAAATAATAATAATACCGAAACGTGGATGGCAGAAAAATATGAAGAGAGGAGACAAGACAAGGCTCTTATTTAATGTTTTGTCTTTTACTTTGTTGCAGTAATGAATTTAATTCCTGTTATATGTAATGTTATGTGTATATGTGATGTTCCCACTGAATCAAAACTACATAACAATGATTGAAAACTTTGTTATTCAATGAGAAATGTATGTTGTAATAGCTGGCAGTAAACTTGGCTCAATATAGGCATCATTTCTTGTTTCACAAGGTTCACGAATCATCAAACTTATATAAGTAGGCACGTGTCATGGACACAGGCTATAACAAACGACTGATGCCCAAGTGTGTGGGTCTCAGATTCGCAACCCGTTATCCACGTACCATAAACAAATCTACGCGATCTTCGAAGGCCACCGTGTCAACCCTCCCCACTCAGGTGTAGGGACTGACACGGTCATCCTACTCTTCACGGTCATCCATATAATAAAAATCATACTTTCGTATTTCCCAAGAACTATCGTAGACTGGAACTCGTTGCCACCAAGCACAGTTGGGGCATCATCACTAGAAAGCTTTAAACGACTCCTGCGATTAAATGTGCAAAGATTGAGTGTAACAGGTCGTCCGGTGTGATATAGCTAGCTGCCGCCGCGCCACGTGCCTGCGAAGCTGGTGTGTTACGCCGAAGGGCGGTTATACCGGCTATACTGATACAGATGCAGATACTCTGAAAATCTGTATCTGTAAGTGTACATGAATCTGTATCTGTGCATAAATCTGTATCTGATTGCAAATAAAGATCTCGAGGTCGAGTGATTGCCATACATGCAGTATTTCTATATCCCGAGCAGCAATTATTGTCAGGAATGAGTAGCCGGCTCCAACATGTGACAGCCGTAAGAGTCAGTTTACGAGCCCATCGACACCAATTGACCGTCCCTCAGAGTACCGCGGTGAGCTCGCCAGGCGCCGGCTCGTGAAAAGAAACGGTCCGCGAAAGAACTTGGAATCCCCGGACCGTCTCCAATTAGAGAAAATAACAGGCTCCTTGATCCATGCGAGGAAAGTAGCCCAGGAAACCATCTGAAATTACAGCTCCAGTAGAAACGGCGGCTTTACATGCTAAGGCCACAGCAATTTAATTTGTTGCTTCTCTGATTTTTTCAGGAAAAAATATGAAGCGACAGGGCGAAAAAAACAGGCCAAGGCACGCCTTAAAGGCCAGAAATGTTACGATATGAGCCATTAAGTCAACATACCAGCCTGGTTTATAATCAAAACAATAGATTTTGAACTTTTAATGAAAAACTTGGAATGAACAACTAGGAAAAAAAGGACTTCCTTCTACCGTTGGGGCCGAAATATGTCTTTCCTTGAACATTTTGCTAGTTAATTCAGAACCTAAAATCTTCTCTTTTTTTTGCAAATCAGAAAAAACTTGACAGGGTGAATCCGAGAAACAACAAATTAAATTGGCGTGGCCTAAAGAACATTTGAAAAGAGATTGGAGAGATGCTTGCTTGTTAGACAGCAGCAGAAGGACCCATTTTCTAGGTAAAGTGTTGCTAAAAAATACGACTCCCAAGGTCTTCTTGTTAAATCTCAAGTGATTTTTCCACAAAGTCTAAAAAAAAAAACGTTCTCATCGAAGAAGCCGACGAAGAATTCGAAGCCAGCCCAGAAAAGAACAAGAAACAGTCATGCCTTCAAATATCAGAGTTATCAACCAAGAATTGAGGTGTTCAAAAGTCGTAATTTCCAACAACTATCGTATATATATATATAGACTGGAATTCGTTGCCACCAAGCACAGTTGGGGCATCATCACTAGAAAGCTTTAAACGACTCCTGCGATTAAATGTATCAAAGATTGAGTGTAACAAGTCGTTCAGTGTGATATAGCTAGCGTGCCTGCGAAGCTGGTGTGTTACGCCAAAGGGCGGTCATACCGGCTATACCGATACAGATACAGAAATACTGTTCGACATAGATCATGAGAGAAACATTGCGAAGTAATAAAGACAGAATAGCGCTTGTAAAAGAAAGTGATTGATGATATAGCGACACTGTGGTCTATCTAACCATCTAAGCATGGACATGTTATGGCCGCTCACAATTAGATTAACGCCTATAAAGGCAAATCCCTGGTTACGTTTCTGAATGCCTTTCATAAAGTTGCTATGTCCTATAAATGTAATAAGATTACCTCACAATCTCGCAAAGGCAGCAATCTAACTATGATACGATAAAAGTTGAAGTGTGTCTAATCCAGTTATGATCTGCGGTGTTTTCCCACAGTAGCGAGAAGGAGGAACGTGAATGGATGAAAACAGATATTTCTTTGGCGGGTTTTTAGCACTATATAGTTTGTTTGTTTTTATTCCAACATGTAATCACCAGACGTGGTGACGACACACTCAAGTTTTTTCAACTTAAATTAATGCCGCCACCAACACAGGGGACAAATACATGACAGGACAATACTCATCTACACCTGAGCTAAGTGAGGAAAGTCGTGTTAAGTGCCTTTCCCAAGGGCACAAGATCGGTGGCATGTCAGGACTCGAACCCGGGACTCTTAGTTCCGAGTCGCGCACTCTGCCGCTACGCCACACGACCCCACAAAGACCACATATTTCTTTGGCGGGTTAGCACTATAGTTTGTTTGTTTGTTTCGCAAAACCGGTAAACCGCCTTTAGTCGTAACACACCAGTTTTGTACATGTACGTACATGTACAAGTTGCGTACGACCAGACTGTAAGGTTTGAACCACTCACACCGGGAAGGTCCCCTACTCTTTTCGATAAGTGTGGTGGGGTGTGGCTCTCCCCAAACACGGGACCTCCATTTAATGTCCTATCCGAGGGACGTCCCTAACCGAAGCTAGGTACTCATTTCCACCTGAGTGAAGTGAGGAAAGTCGTATAAAGTGCCTTTCCCAAGGGCACAAGATCGGTGACACCGGGCAGGATTCGAACCCTGGCCCTCTTGGGCCGAACACGCTACCACTACGCCACACGACCCAACAATTGACAACCTCAGAACGTTTTTAAAAGATTTCAATTTCCCCCTTTGTTATTTATGTACTGTGTCCTCTTTGCCATCATTTATCATTGGGTGGGGAACCGGACCTGCGCTCCTGAATTTCCTGTATTTACTGTTTTTGCCTGTCTTAAAGCTGCGTTTGTTTCTTTCTTTATTATATGTAATAAAAAACTATTTATTTCAGTGGTGCCGTCAACATAAGTGCTTTTCACTTGAGTGCGGCACCACCATGTCCTGTATCTTTTTTTCATGTGAATGAATAAAAAAAAAATGATAACCTGACGACAAAGACCAACTCTTGCAAGAGTGCAATGACCGAGAGTTCATGCGTCGTGTACATGTGCACGTTTTTGTTGTTGTTGTTGCAGTAATTGGGTTGAAGTACATGACACCGAAGGTTTTGTCCCTGGCCTATTTTTGTGCGAAAAGAATTGCCGCCCTCCCCAATTAACGTAGCAGCTACCAGGCACCGCGGATCCCTGGAAAAAACAGTAGAAATTGGCCGAAATAAAGGGATAGTATACCATCCGTGGGTCGCAAATTGGAGCTTCTATGGCCCTGGATCTTCTCTGGTATACTATCCCTTTATTTCGGCCAATTTCCAGGGATCCGCGGTGCCTGGTAGAGGCTACAATTGACGCACGTATCCAGTTCAAATATTCAGAAGCATATGTTAACGCACGTACAGCAAAGCTTACACATCTGAACGGTGATTTTATTTAGACAACCTCAATATCTCCATATATATTTTAAGCACGTTGTGCCGCATCATAAACTATATAGAAATTCTACAATTCATATTAATCTATATCAGCTGATCTATATGCAGATATGAAGCTGTAATCGACTTCAAATGACAGCTGCTATTGTCAAAACTTACCTACGTACATTTATCAAAAGTCGCGCGGAAAAAAATGTATAGGTAGACTTTCTGCTGTTTTCTTGAATTCGCACTAAAAGGTGGTCTGTCGCTTTCCATTTTCCGTATTTACCACAATAATATTTGCAGTCAAGCTATCCCGTTACAAATTCATAAGTCCTTCTGTTATAATTATGACATTTCATACGGCCACAGCGAGTATATGTTATGGATGACATCCTCCGCAGACTTCAAATTTAATGCGATAGGGCGAAAAAAAGGCAGCACCCATAAAACAAGATTCCTACATTTTTTTAAATTTTGGCATGAAAACCTTGTTAAACAAAAAATATTGTGCTACGTTTACTGTCAACTATTACAGCACCCATTTGTCACTGAAACAACTTTGAAAAATATGTTTTCAATCATTGTACAAATTGTTTGATTCAGTGGGAGCATCACATATACACAGCTATCATCATATGTAAATTGAATGAAATACACTGCATCAAGTTAGTACATGTAGTAGTAAAAGAAACAATAAATCAGAGCCTTTTCTTGTCTCCTCTCTTCATATTTATCTGCCATCCACGTTCCGGCATGGCAACAGACATCTTTGTCCATTTTTGACATGTTGACCACTGTCAGAGTGCAGCATACTTTCTTTTTTTTTCAGAATCAGGCGAAAATTAATGCGCGCGCTGATGTCATCCATAAAAATTACTTGCTGCGGCCTAATGACATTTTTCACAATTCCGAGAAGTAGACAGATAGGTTGACATTTTGTTTTTCTTGACATTGTCTCCATCGTTTGTACGCAGTTGCACAGATCACATCTGGTGATCTTTGCAAGCGGGAAACTAAGCTCTTATCTTCTAACCCTTACTGGTGACTTTTAAAAACAAATTACTACCGGAGGAAACAGAAAACGTTGGCATTTTGTTATTCTTTGAATCGTCTCAGGTGGCAAACGTATCTGCAATCACGGTGTTAACCTCATTTACACTCCCTTCCGTTATGACCGTTAGGAATGACGTATTTCAAAATTGCATACAAGTCATCGAATTAAAAAAACACCACAAGGATGACATTTTCACGATTCACTCAGCATGATAGCAGGTGGCCCGTTGGTTCCAATTGCACAAATTACACATAACATCTACCGAGCTTATTTACGGGCCATTTCGTTTTGACCGTTATGAATGACGCTTTTTAAATTCCAAATCATCGTACAAAAAACAAAACAAAAAAAGAAAATGACGTCTTGTTTTTCTTGATTTACTCTGATAGCAGGTGGCCTGTCGTTACCAATTGCACAAAGTACACTCTGCCTAGCTTATTTAGGAGGCATTTCGTTTTGACTGTTATGAATGACTTTTTTTTTCAAAATTTCAAATCATCGTACAAAAACAAAACAAAAAAAGCAAAGAGGATGACGTCTTGTTTTTCTTCATTTACTCTGATAGCAGGTGGTCTGCTTTACGAGTCGGTTATGACAGCTAAGAATGGCGTTTTTCAAGATTGCCAAATGTGGTCGTATCTTGAAAAAAGAGGACGAAGGCCTACTTTTTTTCTCAATTCACTTGTTTCAATTTTTTTACAAAATAAATATATTATCTACCAAGCTCATTCATACAAGTTTGTCATGACCGTTATGAATGACGTTTTTCAAAATTGCCCACGAGCAAAAAGAGAAACAACATAGGATGGCATTTCGTTCTTTTGTCTTGGAGTAGTTCTTTAGACTTTTATGTTATCCTTTCATCGTTTTAACGTATGTTACTCAGTATCTCTGTTTACTTGATGTAACATCATACTCGTATTTAGCCCCATGGGCATGAACATGCAATTAAGCTTCTCGAATCACTTATACTCACTTAGCTGGTGTGTTACGCCGAAATGCGGCTATACCGGCTATACGGAGAGAAGGTTTCGCGTTGGAGCGAGGATTGAGGTGTTCATTCTTTCCTAGAATTATCGCAGTGGAACTCGCTGTCACCAAGTACAGTAGGGGCACTTGTCATTAGATAACATGTTCAAGGGTTAGGTGTAACAAGTCGTTCGGTGTAATGTAGCCAGCTGCCGCCTCGCCGCGTGCCTGCGAAGCTCGTGTGTTACGACGAAGGGCTATATACCAGCTATACAGATACAGAAGCTAGTGTGTTACGGCGAAGGGCGGTTATACCGGCTATACAGATACAGAAGCTGGTGTGTTACGCCGAAGGGCGGTTATACCGGCTATACAGATACAGAATTGAAGCTGGTGTGTTACGCCGAAGGGCGGTCATACCGGCTATACAGATACAGAAGCTGGTGTGTCACGCCGAATGGCGGTTATACCGGCTATACAAATACAGATACAGATGCATATCGCACAATTTGTATCGCTGAGGATAATACGGCGCACTTATGCAGCACTTAACCGGCCCCGGAGTGCGATCACGAAGGCATGACCACCCCGCGCTCGAGCGGTCAACTAGAAAAATCGAGGTCTTCACGGATCACCAATTTCCCTCAAGAAATATTTCTTCAGAAAATGTATCGCCGTTACATAACACAACTTCAAATACGGGAGATTTTACTATCTATTAATATTGTATCTCGTGAATTTAAAACACCCGCATTGCATCTTTAATGGAAACAGGTCCTCAGCAATGAATGGTCCTTATACATGTATTAGCATCCCCTAGGCTAGCTCGAATATCATAGAGAGCTGGGCATTTTAGACTTAAAGTACTAGTTCGCCGGTGCGTACCAATGGAAATGCATGGACAATTGCATGTATGGACACAAATGTAAACGCTGAAAAAACACACCTAACATGTTTTAGGACCAGAAAACCATATTTTTTCAGTCAATATTCTAGTCACTCATCTACACACTCGGTTTAAAGAACACTATCCTAATGTATATTGACATTCATGGTGAAACAATGCCAAAACCTTTGACGAAAAACGGTTACTGGAAGGACCTTGGGCTGATTTTTAGGGTACCACCTAGAAAATAAAGGACTCATCTTGGGGCTTGTTTCTGCAGTTTTAAAAGCTCAAAGTATGAAATACTGATTCGATGTGCTGAAGTGAGGCTGTATGTGTCAATATCATACAGATTGCCTTATTCAAAATATTTCCAGTTTTGCTGCTCTGAAATTGCATGGGATGCCTTTAGCACACAAACTTACAAGTCTTGAAATTGGAACCACCTCTACGACTGGTGGTAAAAAATATCGAAAACAGACGCATGGACCAGGCACGAAAATATCACTTTGGACATTAATATTTACGAACAATGCATGAGAAAACGTCCACGCACATAAGTGAGACTCGTAAATGTGAGAGAGATTGGACAAACGTCGGTACACTCTGGCTATAGTCCAGCCAACTGTACTGATTTGTGTATACCCTTGGTGTAGAGCATTCGCACTGGTCATCCTTTTTGCAGTGTCAGGCAAGGCGAGCAGGCTTTAAGATTGGTAGCTCTGCCTGACACCGACCTATAGGGGTTCTAATAGATTATCTGTCTTGGTCAAAGACTAATCTCCAAGCATATCTTCCCCAGACAAATTCGTGAGTGCCGGCCAAGTGTAGGTCCATCAGTCTTGAGATAGAGTAGACGCCTTAACACATAGACGGTCGTTAATCTTCTTATATCTATGCATCAACACTACATAACCTAGCTGAGAGTAAACCTACACTATGTGTACTAGTACATACCTCGGAAAAAAACTTGCAATACGCCGGGAGGTTGAGATTCTACCGCGCGTCAATGTTCACCTCTCCTGGGGGAATTGCTCGATGAAAAGCGCCGCACAAACTAGATAGCGCCGGCCGGGGACGAAGCAATGGTTATCTCTGGACGACTGTCTGGCAAAGATTGCTATTCGACGGCGCCTAGACGTCAATTAAGTCAGCACCATGGCAACGCCTATGCCGCGCATGCGCGATGTGTCCGGTCCGTGTTGTCATGGCAACGACATCGTCTGTAGCGTACGCTACCCATAGTGCCCCGCGTGTCACAGCATGCAATATGGGATCCATGAAAACGGTTATGGAAAAGATGCTCAGTGCGTCTTTTAGGGTCCGCTAAATAAAAGACTGTTTTCCATGCAGAAAGTTTTTTTGTCAGGCCATGTTGATTTGATTATATGGATGACATCCTCTGGGGACCCCAAAACTGATGCGAGCGTGCGAATAAAAAAAAGTTTTGGAAAAAATAAAGTTGCTTTCATCATGAAATCTACGTAGTCATGAAGGTTGAACAAATGACACAGAGTATGGTATGGCGAATAATCTACACTCCAAATCCATTTCTTCACATTTTCGTCTTTTTCATTTAATTTTGGGCATTCTACGACAATGGTATCATTTTCAAATATTTTTTTTGTACCTTACGGTATATATTTGCTCATTTTGCAACTGTTGATTGTATGATTTACAGTATGATTGAAAACTTTTTTTTTTTCGAGACGGCCGAAAATTCATGCGCGCGTGGATGTCATCCATATAATCAAATCAACATGGCCTCACTAAGAGATCATATGGAACTTTTGTGCAATGAATCTGAACCAATGTAAACTTACGCTAGGCAGGTTTCAGAAATGATTAAGGCCCAACATTATTTGAATAATGCTGAAGCAGCAGTTTATGTCCACCTTAGATAACACTGACTTAATGTCATGGATGACATCCTCTGAAGATCCCCAAACTAGTGCGTGTGGGCGATTAAAAGAAAATGCTGCCAAAAAAATCACAGGAATACAAATCCGATATTGTGACTTTGCGGTGATACATGGCGACTTTTACGACAAGCCGGCACATGCTGGCTTTTTGCGGCATTAATAATTCGGTACTGTACCGTGAGTTCCGTGGTGGAGCTTCGGCAGCCTAAGTGCCATCCTCCGCAGTTACCACCGGCTCCCTATTGTCGCTAGCTACCATGGAATACGGAGGATGGCACCCAGGATAGAGCGAAATTCAATGCGCGCGCGGATATCATCCATAAACTTAAATCAGCGTTGACTTGGTAAAGACACCTCCAGAACAGGTATTTAGCATGGTTAGCGACGACTCAATCACATTTCCTGTATCCGGTGCAAAGCGGGATGGCTTCTAATCACATTTAGCACCTCTAAACCCTCCCGTCGGCTCAGATGTATTCATTTTCATCATCTTCACGTACCGCATGTAGAGAAAACTGTCGGGGAAAACCACGTTTCATTTGCCGCTCACAAACACTCACAAAGAGACCTTCTGCTAGGGCCAGGGTTTTAAAAGGAATCAATTTGAAAGTACCATACCATTTAACTGTATCTGTATGTATAGCCGGTATAACCGCCCTTCGGCGTAACACACCAGCTTCTGTATCTGTATCTGTATATAGCTGGTATAACCGCCCTTCGGGGTAACACACCAGCTTCTGTATCTGTATAGCCGGTATAACCGCCCTTCAGCGTAACACACCAGCTTCTGTATCTGTATCTGTATAGCCGGTATAACCGCCCTTCGGGGTAACACACCAGCTTCTGTATCTGTATCTGTATAGCCGGTAAAACCGCCCTTCGGCGTAACACACCAGCTTCGTAGGCACGCGGCGCAGCGGCAGCTAGCTATATCACACTGAACGACTTGTTGCACCCAATCTTTGCACAGTAAATTACAGGAGTTGTTTAAAGCTTTCTAGTAATCATGCCCCAACTGTGCTTGGTGTTCCACTCTACGATTATTCTGGAAAAATACAAGTTTACGTAAGAAATGTGTGGGGTTTCTGAACGAACTGAAATTCTCAGAACTATATGATAGGGTTGAGAGCAAACGATAAGTATAGAGACTCCTTTTACACAAGCAAGTCTTCTATTCAGCCGACGTTTCAGTGACCGTCTGTCACCTTTCCTCGGGGCAATTCTGACTGGTTCACGTTGCACAGCAACACAGAGCAAACGATAGCTAGCCTACAGGGCAACCTCACTGGCAAGTGGGAATTTTCCATGACATGAGTCTACTCCGGGAGGTGTTTTTATATTGTCATCTTGACTGATAACGTTCTATTTCCTGGCTCTATCCATCTGTGTTCTGATGGTCCTACAGTCAAAAGTAGTGAAATAACAGGAGTGCATGCTGTCCACCTACGCTGAAGAACAGTATCTGGATATTCATAATCTACGGCACAGAATTGCAGTCACGAAACTCCGAATTTAAGGCCACAGTAAGTAATTTTTATGGATGACATCAGCGCGCGCATTAATTTTCGCCTGATTTTGGAAAAAAAGACAAGAAATTTTGTTGCCTTCTGACAGTGCTAGTGGTCAACATGCCGAAAATGGGCAAAGATGTCTGTTGCCATTCTGGAAAGTGGATGGCAGATAACTATAAAGAGAGGAGACAAGAAAAGACTCTGTTTCTAACTTTGATGCAGTGATGTGTGAAGTTGGCTGTGTATAGGATGTGATGTTCCCACTGAATCAAAACCATTTGTACAATGATTGAGTGAAAATTTTAGAACGTAGGAACTTTGTTTTTTTTTCGGCCCGCCTTGTTTTTTTTCGCCCGCTCGCATTAGATTTGGAGTCTGCGGAGGATATCATCCATAAAATTTACTTGCTGTGGCCTAAAATAGTTGCCACAAATTACACATCGAAACCGGTAGACATGGTTAATCGCACTCCCCTAGAACAACGAATATGTCGGTACTGTGATCTAGGAAGAATCGAAGATGAAAAACATTTTGTAACAGAATGTAAACTATACCACAAAGAGAGAGCAGATCGTTATAATCTGATACAATCTATGTTCCCCTTCTTCATACATCTAAGCTGTACAGATAAATTTATATTTCTAATGAGCTTAGACAAACCTTCTGTATTGAAACATACCTGTTCTTACCTTTTTTCCATTAACGTTACTAAGAAGTGAGAAGAAACTGAATTTACTTAATTGTAGCTACTTAACGATGTATATATATATATTTTTATTTACTTCAGAATTCATCTCAAAACAAGGCTCATGAGAGCCACTTACATGTTTTGGGTTACAGTGATGACTGCGTGGTCCGATATTTGTTCACCCTTGATTTAAACCGTTGGAGGTTGTAATTAGCGGTGAAACATTCACGGGGAAGCTTGTTCCACAGTGAAGTGGTTCTGGGGAAGAAACTGTCAGCATATGTAACGTTTCTGTATTCCATCCTTTTGTTGTGACCTGTATTTACTGTAACCCAGTGGGCATGTGTGTACAATAAAGGTCTTCATTCATTGATTTAACATATAGAGAATTGTGAATATTTTTCTGGTAAATTAAAGTGATAACAGGGGTGCTATCTCATTGATTCACCATATATATAATTGTGGTGGCATATAATGTGAAAAATAAGATATGAAAATAACATACGCTTATCCCCATAATATCGATTAGCATTTTTTTTTACAATTTAAGAGGTAGTATGGAGAACAAGGACTTGGTAAATAATAAACTGAATAAACTACCAACTAAAATCTGATAATTAGACAAAAATTCACTCAAATATCACTTCTGCCTTTAGAGGCTGCATGTGTTGAAGCCATGTGATGTCTTGTTGTTTTGCGCCTGTGGTTGATAATAGGGACTTTGAAATATGATTAAAAAATAATCTATTTTTATTGATAATAGTACACAATAAAGCGTAAGATCCCAGCTATGACCAGGTAAGGTAATTGCATATTACCGTACTATAATATGTGTAAATTACTTCATCACAACAGCAATCATATATATATAAAGGCCAAAGAACCTTATGCCTTATGCCAAAAAATAGTTACTCAAGCAACTGGATATGATTTTGAAAACGTCAGACGTTTCAGCTAGTATCCACTAGCTTTCGTCAGTGACTGGGAGACCAGAGGGGAAAGCAGGTTTTATATACACCACCTGTTCATTGATATGCAAATAAAGTGAAGACAAATTTTTGGAAGTCGAAAAAGGAACAAAAGTCAGACAAGTCAAGACAAGATGATGCAAATTAGTCTGAAAGCTCCTGTTATACAGGACAGGAGCTTAAGTGTTGTCTGTCCTCGGGGCTGGGAGTGCCAAATCCCAAGTGCCGGAAAGATCGACCCGTAGCCCCCCTTCCCTGTTGAGGGTGGGGTTGTACATTCTTTCATATATTGCCTCTTTAACACCCCGTTCCCACCAGCGTGTTTCGCGGTCTAAGACATCCGTGGACTCGAGGTTGACCCTGGTTGTGTTGTAGGTGGTGGAAAATAGCTGAGGAGTAGCCGTTGGCACTAGGTCGGCAATGTTCTTTGTACCTTACTTTAAGCGGTCGACTTGTCTCTCCGATGTAGGTGTTGTTACAATTGGGCTCCTCACATTTGAGTCTGTAAATAACATTCGCCTTGGTACCCTTGTGAGGTCGGTCCTTAGGGTGTACCAGTCTTTGTCTGAGGGTTGAGTGAGGTTTGAAGTTAGTGGCTATGTTGAAGTTTTGGAAGATCCGTCGGAGTTTCTCAGATACTCCTTGGACATACGGAATAGTGATGTTGGCCTTGTTTTTGTTGGTCAAGGGTTTGCACTTCTGGGTTTTCTTAGACTGATCTGAAGGTTTGAGCGCTTTGTTGAAAGTCCAGTTTTGGTAGCCACATTTAGCCAGGGCACCTCGGAGGTGTCTATGTTCGTCCGTTTTGGCTTGGTCTGAAGTGACAATGTTGTCTGCACGATGGAAGAGAGTTTTGATCACTGCTAGTTTGTGTTCCAACGGGTGGTGGGAATCAAAGGCCAGGTATTGATCAGTGTGGGTTGGTTTCCTGTACACTTCGAAACGAAGGTTACCATCTTCCTCTACGATAGTTTTGGTGTCTAGGAAAGGGAGCATGTTGTCATGGCTTGGCTCCTGTGTGAACTTGATGTTATCATCTATCTGGTTGATGTGGTCAAAGAAGTCAGCAGCTACCCTCTTTTTCAATCTGCACCAAGTGTCATCTACATATCGAAACCAGTTGGCCGGGGGAGTGTCATTGAAAGTGCTGAGGGCTTTGTTTTCAAACTTCTCCATGTACAGGTTTACAACAATTGGTGAGACTGGTGATCCCATAGCACAGCCGTGCATTTGTTGGTAGAACTGTCCTTTGTAGGTAAAGTATGTGCATCCTAAGCAGAGTTCTAGTAGCTCACAAACTTGGTCAACGGATAGGTTGGTTCTATCTGCAAGTGTATCATCAGCTTCCAAGGCTTCCTTGACTACTGACACTGCTTCCTTGGGTGGTATGGAGGTAAAAAGTGAGCACACGTCATACGAAGTGATGGTTTCATCATCCTCTACATGAATGTCTTTGATTTTGTTGACAAAGTCGGCACTATTCTGTACATGGTGCTGAGATTTCCCCACTAGTGGTCCTAAAATCTTGGCTAGAAAACCTGCTAACTCATAGGTGACAGAGCCTATACTGGAGACTATGGGTCGTAGAGGGACACTTTGTTTGTGGATTTTGGGAAGGCCGTAGAAAGCAGGGGGTTGTTCCGTTGTGGGATTGAGTTTTAGGTAGGTGGGGCGATCCAGAACTCCTTCAGTTTGCAATTTCTTGAGAGCTGAACTAATTTTCCCTTTAAACTTGTTAGTGGGGTCCTTTTTCAAGGGCATGTAGGTGTCTTTGTCTCCCAATAGGTCCTGTACCTTCCTGTCGTACTGCTCCCTGTCTAAGACTACTGTGCATCTGCCCTTGTCTGCAGGAAGAATCAATATGTCTTGATTGGTGGCCAAATCTTTGAGAGCGGTACGTTCTTCCCGTGTGATGTTACTAGCAGGGGGTTTGGAGACTTTCAGGGTGGTAGCTACTTTGGTGCGCAAGGCTTCAGCTTGTCTCTGTGGTAAACGTGCCCAACGAATTGCTGACTCGGTTTCTGTCACAATGTCAATGCTGGGAATCTTGTTGGGTGCTACTGCAAAATTTAGACCTTTAGAAAGCAGTGATTTCTCTGGTTCTGTGAGAGTATGGCTACTTAGGTTTTTTACCCACCTCTCGTCGGTTTTGGCCTGTGTAGTGGTTTTGGGTTCGGAACTGTTTGATCTCCAATTTGGGTCACTATCTGCTGCGCTAATAGTCTTCTTTTGCTGTAAACGATCAAATTTGGTCTTCTGTCTGTCTTTTCCCTTCTCGTGCTGATCAAGTTGTCCGCGTGTTATGAACTCTTTAGTTTCGGCAAAAATCTCGTCTGATAGTTTCTCCCTCAGTAGTTTTTCAAGGTTAGATTTCCTCGCGTTTAGACCGTCTAATTTGTAGTTGATCTGTCTTACCCTTTCGTTTAGTAACTTTCTTTCCGCGTTAAAGATGATCTTGTTGGCGTTGAAGCCTCTGATGGAAGTTTTTAGGCGTAGGCTGGTGGGTGTGATACTTACCTTGAGGCAGCGTAGACTGAAGCGTAGATGATTCCGGAAATCTGCAATCTTCCTGCTGGTCTTCTCCAGATCCCTCACAGAGCTCAGGCAAAACTTACCGTAATGATCCAAGATACGTCGATGAAGGTTAGACATCCAGGTAATACGATATGCCAAAAAATAGTTACTCAAGCAACTGGATATGATTTTGAAAACGTCAGACGTTTCAGCTAGTATCCACTAGCTTTCGTCAGTGACTGAGAGACCAGAGGGGAAAGCAGGTTTTATATACACCACCTGTTCATTGATATGCAAATAAAGTGAAGACAAATTTTTGGAAGTCGAAAAAGGAACAAAAGTCAGACAAGTCAAGACAAGATGACAAGACAACCTTATGCCTTGTTGCAAAGATTGTCCGAATGAATGGATAAGCGCGTACAATGAACCTATGACTGACGTCTAACTCCCACGGACGCACGTCTGAACGAACCCCTAGGTTGAGCTTTAATCTACGGTTAATGAGGGTTTCTGTGGCCTCACAAAGAAATTGGAACAGCATGGAGTGAGGCATTGAACACAATTGCAAAGACTCGTGCTATATAAAATGGTATCAACTGTGGGGTCGCGTGGCGTATGTAGCGGTAGAGTGCTCGACTCAGAAACAAGAGGTCCCGGGTTCGAGTCCTAACATGCCACCGATCTTGTGTACCTTAGGAAAGGCAATTTACACGACTTTCCTCGCTTAACTCAAGTGAAAATGAGTATTGCCCTGTCCTGTATTTGTACTCTGTGTTGGTGGCGGCATAAAAGAGGTGATATAACTTGAGTGTGCCGTCGCCATGTTTGGTCATGAAATTTTGGAGTAAAAAAAATGGCAACCTAATCTCCAAGCAGATCATACGGTGGCAAGGAATTATCCATTGGCCAGAGGAGTGTCCATTAGCCACCGGTGGCCGTGCAAACTCCTCTGGCTGGCTAATGGATACTGTTTTGCCACCGAAAGGGATCTGCTTGGAGATTACTGTCGACCCAAAAGCTTGGTGTCAGAATTTTTACAGAAAGATTCTTTAGAAAGATTCTTTATTGACTCAAGAAAAAATACTACTAACAAGTCTTGCTAAGAATTTTGTAGTTTAAAAGATATGAACCCTTTTCTTCACAAATCTACAAGTACAATTTTCATGAAAAAAATCATTGTAGGATCCTCCCATTCAATGCCCACGCGAAAAGTCTTGATATCAAACCCTTAAAAGAAGCAGAACTTCGCAATGTGGTTTGACGTGGTGTTTTAGAACCTCTCTTTTCGTGGCGTCGCAGTGACGGCCTTGAGAGAAGGTCTGTCCCTATGGATACACACATCACACGGAAAAAACATCGCCCAGTCATCACCAAAGCTTCTGTTGGTCACCAGCAAGGATTAGCTTGAAACAATGCTAAGTGCAGGGGATAAGGCCACAGCAAGTAAATTTTATGGATGACATGGTCATCCTCCGCAGACTCCAAATCTAACGCGATAGGGCAAAAAAAAAAGGCGGGCCAAAAAAAACAAGATTGCTACATTTTCGAATTTTGACATCATAAACTTTTGTTAGACAAGAAATTATACCTATATTGTGCTAAGTTTACTTTTAAAATATTCATTTGTCACTGAAACAAACTATAAGTTTTCAATCATCGTACAAATGGTTTTGATTCACAGCCACCATCACATATAAAAGGCATGAAATACATCACTGCATCAAAAAAAGACAAAACATTAAATCAGAGCATTGTCTTGTCTCCTCTCTTTATATTTATCTGCCATCCACCTTCCGGCATGGCAACAGACATCTTTGCCCATTTTCGGCATGTTGACCAGTGACCACTGTCAGAGGGCAACAAAATTTCTCGTATTTTTTCCAAAATTATGCGAAAATTAATGGGCGCGCCTGATGTCATCCATAAAATGACTTGGTGTGGCCTAACGTCTGTTTGTCGCGTGAATGTCGTCCCATGTGTGAGTGTGAGGTATCGTTATAATTAGGCCACAACAAGTCATTTTTATGGATGACATTAGCGGACGCATTAATTTTCGCCTGATTTAAAAAAAAAATTGTTGCCTTCTGACAATGGTCAATATGCCGAAAATGGGCAAGGATGTCTGTTGCCATGCCGGAAGGTGGATGGCAGATAACTATGAAGAGAGGAGACAAGAAAAGGCTCTGATTTAATGTTTTGTTTCTTACTTTGATGCAGTGATATGTGATGCTTGCTGTGTATATGTGATGTTCCCACTGAATCAAAACCATTTGTACAATGATTGAGTCAAAATTTTAAAATGTAGGAACCTTGTTTTTTTTTCGGCTCGCCTTGTTTTTTTTCGCCCGCTCGCATTAGATTTGGAATCTGCGGGGGATGTCATCCATAAAATTTAGTTGCTGTGGCCTTATGTATGTAAGAATGACGAATGATCGGTCTACTGTGCGCACATGGGATCATCAGTCATTAAAGTAAGACGAGTCACGCCCGAGTGGTAGAAAATGGAACTGTAGGCGTCTTTGTTTACACTATGACGTCATGACCGTTGCCATAGCAACACAAGTCGTTAGAACATCAAAAGCTAACGAAATAAAATAAATGGAACGGGCCAACACAGTTGACCTAATTCTCAACGCTTTTTGTTAGAATCAGTGCGAAACGGGAGTTAATCTATGGAGGTCACGTTTTTTTACTTTATGAAAAGTGTATAAGAAGACGGCTCATCAGATTTTTGACCCAGTCCATCGTCCCATCCCCCCCCCCATCGAAATCTATGGAGCATTTAAGAAATCACCTACTTGTGTTTTCAACTAAGATAGAATGGCCTCCAAATTGTCCATTTAGCCCCAAATTCGTATCTTTAATATTAAGCATCACTTCTCTTCTAGAGCTCTATTCAGCATCAAAAAGAAGCCTTTTAAAAGGCCAGTTTTTTCAAGGAAATAAAAAAGAAAGAAAACCGTCCAGCTGCAAAATGCCAGCAATTACGAAGATATGCCATGAAAAAGGCTGTTTAAGGTTTGAATGCTCTCACCAATGGTTTACTCAAAATGGGCCCATCACATGAGTCGGGGCGGACGGATATCCTGACGCGCAATGATCTCTGGGATGCGTGACGTCAGGAGTGGGTCAAAGGTGACCGGAAGTAGATACCTGCCGCCGTTCCGTGTTGTTTGTTGTATATGTGTCCAAAGATGTTTGAATAGCAGCGAGTTTTAGGAGCTTCAATGTAGGTCGCTCTAGATCTATTTCACTAGGTCTCTTTGCCAGGGGATTAGTGAAAAGTATTTGCAGTACCATTAGTCCACATATGTGTGCGATCAGGTAACAGTTTCTTGCCCCCCCCCCCACCTAACCACCCACCTCACCACCCACACAAAGAAATTTGCTGAATTGCAACAGCACAACGTATAAAGAATACGGAATCAATTTCATGATGCAGTCTTTACCCTTCAAGCTGTGCATTTATCACAAACACTAGCACCAACTACAGTCATCGTAATCACCTGGATACCTTCCTTCCTAAGTTATTCATTAGTACTTTTGTGAAGTAACTTGGTTAGGATCAAGGATAAGACTCACCAATCTCAGCTTTAATCCACGAACGTCTCTGCTATCACAAGAAAACATCTCAAAGCACTTCAGCCTGCTACATATGTACCACCATCATTCACACAGATGCAGGAAATTATTTTTCTGTGTTGCCACAATTTCAAGTTATGAGCTAGGTTTAACACACTAGCAGTGACGCACGTGGAGTGTAGTATTACCTGTCTTAACGACGATATGATTTTTCCGTAGGAAATGGTCTCATATGCACTAATGTTATACTGTGGGGTTTTATTGCTGTCGTTAGAGGTAATAACATATGGCATATTCTCAGTGGTTCCAAAGCACTGGGTATTGAGACTACTGGTCGACGCTTGAAATATATCGTGTTGAAATGATGAAAGATTGGCACAAAACATACTTCGAAAGTTTAGTTTTTTAATCTTTCTACAACGAAAATGCTTGAAGAAAGCTGATAGGTAGTGTCGATAGTTTTGGGTCTATTAACTCCATTTAAAACCTATTTTTCTATTCACTGATATTAATCTTTCTTGGTTGTCCATCGTTGACGATGATGATTTAATATCAATCATAACACTACTTTTTATAAGCAAATCCAATAGAAACGTCACGTCTAGTCATAAGTCATAATGTAGCATAATTTATATACGACTCGAAACAAGGCAATCATAACAAGGCAATAATTTTGACAGTTTTGGGTCTATTTACTTCATTTAAAACCTATTTTTCTATTCACTGATATTAATTAATCTTTTTTGGTTGTCCATCGTTGACGATGATGACTTAATATTAATCATAACACCACTTTTATAAGCACATCCAATAGAAACGTCACGTCTAGTCTAATAATGTAGCATAATTTATATACGACTCGAAACAAGGCAATCATAACAAGGCAATAATTAAACAAGGCAGTAATTAAAAAGACTGCGATTACACGGGTAATGTTTGATCAAGAAATCAGAGATGACAGACTTCACTCAAATCACTAGGGATATATGGCAACGTTGTATTAATATAAATTGTAATATTGAATCGCAGAAACACACACACACTCACTCTAGCATAACTGGAAAGACCTTTCACTGGACTATAACGCATACTAGTACTTATAAGACCTCTACCTTTCATTGGGATAACATACGACGTTACTTTAAAGAGAGTTACCTTTCATTGCACTGACATATAACGTTACTAGAAAGACCTCAATAACTTATATCCTTACACATTCAGAGTATCACAAAAATTCATATAGCAAAATGGGCTCTCACTTGAAAAAGATCGTCATGTTTTCAATCGTTGTACATTACTGCATTCATTTGGCATATTCATACCTAAATCATAATCATATTTCGTGCCCAATTTGCGAGCTATAAAACCAGCGAGCAAAACAGGAAAAGCTCGGGGGCAACCATAAGTGGGTTACATCAACAACATTCGCAGCTTTTGAAATGTTGCATCCTGGATACAGATAACTTAATTGAAATCGGAAAACAACCTATTAGAAAATATTCAAGACTGCCTAAAGTACACTGACGGTGTTAAGGTATATCACAATTACTTCGAACACTAAAAACTAAATACATAAATAGTATTTTGATAAAATGCGTTTGAAAGAAAACAGCGAAAGGTAATCAAAAACGTTTACTGCTGTAGTAAAAGCAACGGTTTTTCGTAGTAAAAGCAACGGTTCTTCGTAGTAAAAGCAACGGTTTTTCGTAGTAAAAGCAACGGTTTTTCCTAGTAAAAGCAACGGTTTTTCCTAGTAAAAGCAACGGTTGCTTTCAAAATGTAAGCCCGAATATGTGCGTTTCTACTCGGCTAAATTTAACAACAGGACAGAAAGCACTGCAATGTCGTATCTGCATCTGTATAACCGCTCTTCGGCGTAACACACCAGCTTCGCAGGCACGCGGCGCGGCGGCAGCTGACTACATTACACCCAACGACTTGTTGCACCTAACCTTTGAACATCTAACATTAAACATTGTTTAAAGCTATCTAGTGATAATGCCCCTACTGTACTTGCTGACATTGAGTCCCACTCTGCGATAGTTCTAGGAAAGAATGAGCTTTTGAGAACCTCAATCCTTGGTTGATAACTGTGGTACTTAAAGGCATGGCTATTTCCTGTTCTCTTCTGAGCTGGTATTAGGTACTTGGTAGTTGGTACGTCCACCAGTTTATTAGTCATTTTGTACATCACGCATAGTCTGGACATTTTTCGTCTGTCTTCCAGTGACACCCAATGTGCATACAGTATATAGTAGAGGGGATTCATTCCTCAAGCTAACCGACATCTTGCCCACGCAGTCGTCCCTCAGTAAGACATCTAGAGCCGCATAGTTCCCGTTTAGAACTTTTTATTCAGCCTGTCACACCCAATGTGCATACAGTCATAGAGTCGTGCTGTGAGGAACCGTGCATTCAATTACACCAGAACTAGAACATACGGAGTAGCTCCAGGTGCCTCTGATGAATAGAATCTAGTGACAATAGTGGAAGAAGATTGGAAAGATTGCCACGGAAATTACACCTCTTAGCGACGTCATGGAAAGTTTAAGGGCCGGATGAGCCTCGACTGTTTGTGAGAGCGGATTTGATCAAGTAGACCACAGAAAGTAAGTTTTGCGGATGACATCAGCGCGATTTTGGAAAATAAAAACAAGAAATTTTGTTGCCCTCTGACAGTGGTCAACATCCCGAAAATGGGCAAAGATGTCTGTTGCCATGCCAGAACGTGGATGGCAGATAAAAATGAAGAGAGGAGACAAAACAAGGCCCTGATTTATTCTTTTGTCTTTTACATTCATGCAGTGACGTATTTCATTCCTTTTATATGCGATGTTCCCATGGAATCAAAACCACCAATTTGTACAATGATTGAAAGTCGTTCCAGTGAAAAATGGATGTTGTAATAGTTGGCAGTACGTAGTAAATGTAGCATGGTATAGGTATCATTTTTTGTTTAACAAGGTTTATAGTATCAAAATTTGGACATGTAGGAATCTTGCTTTTGTTTAGCCTTTTTTCGCCCTATCGCATTAGATTTGGAGTATACGGAGGATGTTATCCATAAAATTTACTTGCTTTGGCCTTATGATTAATATGGTTCTGTTAAAATTCAATCAAGACATGTCGCGATATGTTACGTTGGCCTGTTGCCAGTAGTCAAAAACAGTTACTCAAGCAACTGGACATGATTTTAGAAACGGTCAGACATTTCAGGTAGCATTCAAAACCTGACAGGAAAGACAACACTTAAGCTTCTGTTCTGAAACAACAGGAGTTTTTTTACTAATTTGTATCATCCTTGTCTTGACTTTTGTTTCCTTTTGGACTTCCAAAAATTGTCTTCACTTATTTGCATGTCAATCTATAGTTAGTGGTTATAAACCTGCCTTTCTTCTACAGTCTCTAGTGTCACTGATGAAAGGTAGTGGATGCTACCTGAAACGTCTGACCGTTTCCAAAATCATATCCAGAGTAACTGTTTTTTGGCGTATGATTGAGCCAAGTAAAAAAAAGTGATAAGAAACTACGTCTCTTGTCTGCACGTGCCATGGATTTGTCGCTTTGCAACTTGTTGATTCTTCTTACTAATGCGGAGTTTTTAGGTTAAAAATAACAAAATAATAAACCGCACCGCTGGATTTAGGTTATTACATGTTTTGATACTAATACAGTACGTACCGCCAATATAACAGACTACCCGTGTGTGACCGAAAGAAACCTCTGCAAAAATTGTAGGCTATCTACAGACTACAAACTAGTGGCCTTGGTTCAGAATTAACTATATACGTGCGTAGTTAGTTGTAGAGTGGCCGTAGAGAAAGGTCAAAAGTTGCCTGGATGAAGGAAGAGGCGAGGACAAAGCCCTTGAATCTATATTCAGCTGAGGGACACAATTATCTATAGAACCGAAGGCCAGAAGACCTCTGACATTTCCTGTCCCTGGTTTCTTCTTTCAAAACAAATCGGTCCAACACGGCGGCGACCAAGCCAGCAATAAGAAAACGAAGCACACACTTTTTTTATCACTCATGACTAAAGCTAGGACTCTACGCTTGAAAAAGTCTTTCTTACATTGTGCAGTAAGACTTTACAATGACAGTGACAATGGCTAATATTTGAAAACCTATGTCTGCTATTTCCTGTTGTAGAGTGAATGGTGTTTGTACATATTTGTATATAGTGTGTTTCTCTGTACTTGTCTTGTCTTGTCTTGTTTTTTTAACCAATTGTAAAAATCGAATACATAATTCAGGGGTGCATTAGCATTTCCTGCTTTTGTACGATGTTGTTGGATTGAATAAAATTGAATTAATTGAATTAATGACGCCAGAATATTCACTAGTTACAGGTTGTTAGTATTTCATGTGCGGCTATAAGCAAGTGTACATACGTCTGTGTTATAAGTTTGTAATGTTGTTTTTAAGACTCCAGGAAGAATAGTGAGTACATGCGTATGCTTATACTCACTAATGGAGGTCCTTCAAATCAATAAACAAATAAACAGAATATTCACTCAAATTTTGGCCTCTTTGGGTTACTGCCTGGTTATTTCTCAGTTCGATTGACCCTTAGTTACAATCAACAAGTTTCTATATGGTGTCTGCCCAACAACGAAGACTGAAACGGGAATCATATTTGATCGCAAAATTCAGAATGCTCCGTCCAGAGGGATTTAAACAGGGTAACTTTTTTTTACATCAAGTAAGTTATTATTGCCACACCGGTACTCGTGGAGCTGTACAGACACGCTCGAACAAAATCTTTAAAAAAGGGTTCAAACAAAAGTTGAAAACATATATTACAATACAAAATGGCTTTTCTTTCATTCTGTACAAGCAGAATCATATAAGAGCAGTCTCATGCATATGATGCCCATAATCATTAGAATGATTCACACTGGTTAGATTGATTGTAATGCTAAACAGTACTTCAAGGCACTTCAACATCAAGAGAATTTACGTATATGTACGTTCAAACAAAAGTTGTAAACATACATCACGAATTCATAGCATTTTCTTTAATTATGTACAAGTTGAATCCTATAAGAGCGGTCTCATGTTGGCCATAATCATTAGAATGATTCAGATTGGCTGGATTGATTGAAATGCTAAACAGTACGTCAAAGGCCGTGTTTAAGTGAAGTCACCCAAGGCGCTTTACATGTGGTTTACCCCGAAGCCGGTTTCAAGTGGCTCCATCTGAACGCTCCGAAATCCCATTGAAAGCGCCTCGATCCCAAGCCACTTCTAGAGGTGGTTTCGAATCGGTTTTCCCGCATCGCGATTTGCGTCTGAACGCAATGTGATTTCAATGTAACTTCGCCTGGTCATGGATTACGGGGTGATATTTCTTTATTTATATGCAATACCAACTTTTACGTGGCAGCAACTTAAAGAGCAGTAATGGTCAAATAACGTGTCCGTTCTAGGGCGAGCTTCACCGCCTCTGGCGGGACCACGTCGGCATTCGGCCGAGATACGCTGGGAGGGGGGCATCAGCAAGCAGGTCGTTGACCTCTGACATTAATAACACGCTACCTTGCGTGTTTTCATCAAACAACAATAAATGTAGCTCAGGCAAATTGTGATCGGACACGGTTTCAAAGGAATGTGTGGCACGAGGACCAGATGTGAGGAATGTGAGTTACCAGAATCGCGGTTTGGGTGATTTCACTTAAACACGGCCAAAGCACTTCAACATCAAGAGGATTTACGTATATACACGTGCGTCACGACAAAACACTTCATGACAACTACAGGCGACGAAGAATCTTGTTACCGCTCCTTGTTAGGACTACAGAAAGATATTTTTCGCACAATCACTGGATGATGAATCGTGTAAACCTGCTAATGATCATGGTAGAATCACGACTGTCAGTTGAGGGTTAATGTACTGTTACTTAACCCTCTCTCTCTCCCTCTCTATCTCTCTCTCCCTCTCTCTCCC
>NW_017804476.1:493791-496216 GCF_001625305.1 Branchiostoma belcheri
GCTCCAGGTGCCTCTGATGAATAGAATCTAGTGACAATAGTGGAAGAAGATTGGAAAGATTGCCACGGAAATTACACCTCTTAGCGACGTCATGGAAAGTTTAAGGGCCGGATGAGCCTCGACTGTTTGTGAGAGCGGATTTGATCAAGTAGACCACAGAAAGTAAGTTTTGCGGATGACATCAGCGCGATTTTAGGAAAATAAAAACAAGAAATTTTGTTGCCCTCTGACAGTGGTCAACATCCCGAAAATGGGCAAAGATGTCTGTTGCCATGCCAGAACGTGGATGGCAGATAAAAATGAAGAGAGGAGACAAAACAAGGCCCTGATTTATTCTTTTGTCTTTTACATTCATGCAGTGATGTATTTCATTCCTTTTATATGCGATGTTCCCATGGAATCAAAACCACCAATTTGTACAATGATTGAAAACTTTAATTTTGAAAGTTGTTTCAGTGACAAAAGGATGTTGTAATAGTTGGCAGTAGTAAATGTAGCATGGTATAAGTATAATTTTATAATTTTTTGTTGAACAATATTTATGATATCAAAATGTGGACATATAGGAATCTTGTTTCTTTTTGCCTTTTTTTCGCCCTATCGCATTAGATTTGGAGTCTGCGGAGGATGTCATCTATAAAATTTACTTGCTTTGGCCTTTGGTTCTGTTAAAATTCAATCAAGACATGTCGCGATATATTGCACTGGCCTGTTGCCAGTAGTGTTACGTGTTCATGGAAATGAGTTTTAAAAGGGGCTAACTATGTTTGAGGCAAGTAAAAAAAACATTGACATGTTGTTTTGCAACTGGTTGATTCTTAATGTGGAGTTTTAGGTTAAAAATAACAAAATAATAAACCGCACCGCTGGATTTAGGTTATTACATGTTTTGATACAAATACAGTACATACCGCCAATATAACAGACTACCCATGTGTGACCGAAAGAAACCTCTGCAAAAATTGTGGGCTATCTACAGACTACAAACTAGTGGCCTTGGTTCAGAATTAACTATATACGTGCGTAGTTAGTTGTAGAGTAGCTGTAGAGAAAGGTCATAAGTTGCCTGGATGAAGGAAGAGGCGAGGACAAAGCCCTTGAATCTATATTCAGCTGAGGGACACAATTATCTATAGAACCGAAGGCCAGAAGACCTCTGACATTTCCTGTCCTCGGTCTTCTTTCAAAACAAATCGGTCCAACACGGCGGCGACCAAGCCAGCAATAAGACAACGAAGCACACACTTTTTTTTATCACTCACGACGCCAAAATATTCACTCAAATCTTGCCCTCTTTGGGTTACTGCCGGGTTATTTGTCAGTTCGACACAGATTTCTAGACGGTATCTGCCCAACAACGAAGACTGAAACGGGAATCATATTTGAACGCAAAATTCAGAATGCTCCGTCCAGAGGGATTTGAACAGGGTAATTTTTTTTACATCAAGTAAGTTATTATTGCCACACCGGTACTCGTGGAGCTGTACAGACACGCTCGAACAAAATCTTTAAAAAAGGGTTCAAAGTTGAAAACATATATTACAATACAAAATGGCTTTTCTTTCATTCTGTACAAGCAGAATCATATAAGAGCAGTCTCATGATGCCCATAATCATTAGAATGATTCACACTGGTTAGATTGATTGTAATGCTAAACAGTACTTCAAGGCACTTCAACATCAAGAGAATTTACGTATATGTACGTTCAAACAAAAGTTGAAAACATACTTCACGAACCAAAAAGGTGTTGACTTTTTTTTAATTCATAGCATTTTCTTTAATTATGTACAAGTTGAATCCTATAAGAGCGGTCTCATGTTGGCCATAATCATTAGAATGATTCAGATTGGCTGGATTGATTGAAATGCTAAACAGTACGTCAAAGGCCGTGTTTAAGTGAAGTCACCCAAGGCGCTTTACATGTGGTTTACCCCGAAGCCGGTTTCAAGTGGCTCCATCTGAACGCTCCGAAATCACATTGAAAGCGCCTCGAGCCCAAGCCACTTCTAGAGGTGGTTTCGAATCGGTTTTCCCGCATCGCGATTTGCGTCTGAACGCAATGTGATTTCAATGTAACTTCGCCTGGCTATGGATTACGGGGTGATATTTCTTTATTTATATGCAATACCAACTTTTACGTGGCAGCAACTTAAAGAGCAGTAATGGTCAAATAACGTGTCCGTTCTAGGACGAGCTTCACCGCCTCTGGCGGGACCACGTCGGCATTCGGCCGAGATACGCTGGGAGGGGGGCATCAGCAAGCAGGTCGTTGACCTCTGACATTAATAACACGCTACCTTGCGTGTTTTCATCAAACAACAATAAATGTAGCTCAGGCAAATTGTGATCGGACACGGTTTCAAAGGAATGTGTGGCACGAGGACCAGATGTGAGGAATGTGAGTTACCAGAATCGCGGTTTGGG
>NW_017804476.1:496236-550276 GCF_001625305.1 Branchiostoma belcheri
CCCCCTCCTCTCTCTCCCCCTCCTCTCTCTCCCTCTCTCTCTCCTTCTCTCTCTCTCTCTGTCTCAGTGTGCTTCTCCAGGTTTGTCTGTCTGCCTTCCTGTCTCTCCCTGAGTCTGTCTTTCAGTCTAGGACAACGAGCTCAAAATCTAAATATCACTAGCTATTGTCTAAATTATTCTTATGCTCAGGAGTGATTTGCCTACATACGCATGTACTACTCAGACGTTCAAATCAACCAGAGGTAAGTTTCAGAAAAGAAAATATCGATAAAAACTTTTTCTTCTCATTAACAGGTCAAACAGGTCGGTTAGAGAAGTAAAGACCGGCTTGTTTTTATGCCTGGATTGACAGCTAACAGATGTACATAATAGTTTCCCCTAGTAGAAAGATTTGAAGCCCACAGCGATAACAAAAGCACCACGGGTGTTTGCCAAGCGAGGGGAAATTACTTGGAAATTTGAGGAATCGGAGTCGTGAGTACTCATATGCTGACAATCTGCCAAGGTACGATCTAGAAAGAAAACAAGACTTCAAGGAATCCATGTCTCCGTGAAATATTGAGAGTTTCTCAGATGTTTTTGGTCTACATGGGACGTGGCTATCATACGAAAAATGCGTATCAGCCATAACATAGAAATACAGACCGAAAGCTCTTTCTCCCCGCGAACATATCTGTCCTTGGTGCTGAACGCCATCCACACACACATACAGATGCAAACATACCTGTCCTTGTTGCTGAACGCCATCCACACAGACACACATGCAAACATACCTGTCCTTGGTGCTGAACACCATCCACACATATACACATGCAAACACACCTGTCCTTGGTGCTGAACGCCATCCACACAGACACATGCAAACATACCTGTCCTTGGTGCTGAACGCCATCCACACATCCACACATGCAAACATACCTGTCCTTGGTGCTGAACGCCATCCACACACAGACACACATGCAAACATATCTGTCCTTGGTGCTGAACACCATCCACAAGCATACAGGATGAGATCTGCATAGAGATTCCCACTAGCCACAGCGGCTCCGACCTTTTACTGGACTAGGTTGATTCCTAGGCTAAGATTTCAGGATACAATACTGTCTTGCCCATTGAATAATGTCCTGGCTACTGAGAGATTTCCTTGGGGGTACCACTAAACACGACGTCGACTAGCATGGCTATTATTGAAATAGCTTAATTCCTAGACTGAAACCCTAATCCTTGACTGGCATCTTAATGGCCTGTATGCCATCCTATTTATATCATAGACTGATCACACAAAAACAAGTGGGTCGTGTTGCGTAATGGAAGGGTGCTCGACTCGAAACCAAGAGGTCCCGGGTTCGAGTCCTGACATGTCACCGATCTTGTACCATTGGGAAAGGCGACTTTCTTAATTTCACTTGAGTGAAAATGAGTATTTTCCTGTCATGTATTTGTGCTCTGCGTTGGTGGCGGCATAAAATAAGTCAATATAAGAGTGCCGTGGCCATGTCTAGTCATGAAATGTTGAAATACATATAAAACAAGGACAAACAGGAATCGTTCTTAGTTCTGCCTGTACCTGTGGGTCTAAATGCGAAGACATTGTACATTTCCTTTTGCACTGCCCTGTATACAACCTGCTTAGAGTGACCCTTCTCAGCAACCTACAGAGCCTAGTAGGCTCTACTTTTAATTTGCGCAACTTGTCTGACCAAGCCTTGATGTTAACAAAAAAATTCTGATTCTTACTAAAACCTTTATACTGAATACCCAACGATTTACAGTTGCCTAATGATTTATATCGCCGTTACTCTTGTATATACGAGCGCTCATTTGTTGTTTTGTCATTGTCATACCTGTAATTTGTATTCTATGTCAGGGGTGTGATTAATATTAGCTTCGGCTAGAGTTTCCACCTCTGTGTCTTGTACTTTGTTGTTTCAATAAATTGAAAAAACAGGAATCGTAATTATAGAATGTAAACTATCAATATTGAGACAAAAGAATAATTAAGTTATATACGGCTGTGGCTATTGGCCCACTCTACCTTCATACCAAATTACAAGTCATTTAGCCCGAAATTGAATCCGTTTAAAGAAATGGCAGGAGAAGGAGAAGAAGAAGTAGAACATGAGGAAAAACAATGTTTCAGCCCATACTATGTACGGACTGAAACAATAATTAGACACACCAATGCGCCACAAACTCAAAGAAGACAGAAGAAAAATGTTCAGACTATGCATGATGTACAAAATGACCAATAAACTGGTGGACGTGCCAACTACTAAGTACCTAATACCAGCCCAGAAGAGAACAAGAAATAGCCATGCCTTCAAGTACCAGAGTTATCAACCAAGGATTGAGGTGTTCAAGAATTCATTTTTCCTAGAACAGAGTGGAACTCGCTGTCACCAAGTACAGAAGGGGCATTGTCATTAGATAGCTTTAAATAATGTCTAGAGTTAGATGTTCAAAGGTTAGGTGTAACAGGTCGATCGGTGTAATGTAGCCAACTGCCGCCGCGCCGCGTGCCTGCGAAGCTGGTGTGTTACACCGAAGGGCGGTTATGCCGGCTATACAGATACAGAAGCTAGTGTGTTACGCCGAAGGGCGGTTATACCGGCTATACCGATACAGAAGCTGGTGTGTTACACCGAAGGGCGGTTATACCGGCTATACAGATACCGAAGCTGGTGTGTTACACCGAAGGGTGGTTATACCGGCTATACAGATACAGAAGCTGGTGTGTTACGCCGAAGGGCGGTTATACCGGCTATACAGATACAGTTACACAAACCCAAAGGATACCCCTGAGAAAGTATATATCTGTCATAGATATAACTCCTCGACGTCTAAGGAGATCACTTACAGATAATCAAAGAAACAGCTCTCTCCGCATATCCCTTTGATACTTGCTCGTAAGTACATTACAACGCCCACACACTCATCAACACAGACTAAAGCGGATATTCCTGCCCAAATCCTGGCTTTGCGAACCAAAGTGTGGATGATTAAGGGTGTTAGGAGACTTTAACGACTGATAGGGGAAGGCTAGTAAGCCGGGAAGCAAACTGAAAAAGAGAGAATACTTTTTCAATTCTCTTATCAGATGCCGATTGTGCGCGCAAAAGTACACAAATATGTACATGCACACTCCCATGTGCGCACCCAAACTGGCCTGTCCTTGGTGCTGAACGCCATCAACAAACACGCTGGTAGACATACCTATTGTACACGCAAATACAAACACACACACGCGCGCGCGCGCACATACACACACACACACACACACACACACACACACACACACACATGTAGATACATGCACACACACACATGTAGATACATGCGCACACACACATGAGTTATAAGTTCACTTATTTGTTCACCATTATTGTATATAGCCTACCTTTATTTGTGTTCATATTCTGTTTGGATTCTGTTATCTGTACCTTTGATTCTCTTTTGCTTATGTATAACTTATTGAATCGGTGATGTATAAGCCCACAAGGAAATAAAGTCTCATTCATTCATTCATTCATTCATACACACGCACATACACACACACAAACACACACGCACGCACACGGATGCACACACAGGTGAATACATGCACACACATGTATACGTATGCACACACACACAATGCACACACACACACACACACATGTACACACATGCACACATACACACGTCAACATACAGACATACATGTAGAAACATTCACACACACACACACACACACACACACACATGATACTTTACTTTACACGATTTGGCATGGTGCACTCATTGAAACACAAGTCTGACACGCGTAGGTGTATGATCAAACTCCCCCATTACCAAACCGTGATATCAGCCGTCCATAAAACTAGATAACTACATTCCACACAGCGAAGAAATAAATTATTCTTTCACATCCAAAAGAAAATGACCCAAAGAGATCACCTCGGAAATTAGATATCTCTCTGGATCTGTAAAAAAGTTTCCCGCTAATTGCTTATGTGTCTTCTTGTGATTGAGATGGGACGTTGGACACAGTCATAGATACATGTACAATTGGAGTACAAGCATCAAAGGTACTAAAGGACCTCTTCAATTTTCCCACTAGCAATTAGATAGCTATTCCATTGAGATGGCCGAGTGAGTTATATACGCAAAGTGTTTGAGATCCGTTGCTCAATTAGCAGTGTTGACTTGAAAGCACTTCTGCATTGGTAGAAACCATTTTAAGTTGAACTGTAACTTCCAGCACAAAATAGTTGGACTTACGAGTACCCATATTTTTGACTGTCTTTGTGAGAGATAGCACCAATAAACATTTACAGCACAAGTGCCTGGATTGGTGTTTTAAAAACATACTAGTCATACATACTGTCAAAGGGAACTCTCAAGTCGTAACAGTTACGACTTAAGATAAGATGAGGGCATTTCCTGGCCTTGTCTTAACGTAAAACATGTCGGCAAAGTACTGCACATTTGAGAGTTGTACTGCGTTGAGTATTTTCCATTAGGCCACACCGACTTAATTTTATGGATGACGTCCGCGCGCGCATTGATTTTCGCCTGTTCTCAAAAAAAAAAAAAAAAAAAGAATCACGTCATCCGAGGCTCTGGCCTGGATAGTCCATGGTAGCTTGCTATGTAGCGACAGTACGGAGCCGGCGGTAACTCTGGAGGATGGCAACCAGGCTACCGAAGCTCCACGACTCAAGAACTCAGTACATACGTACAGTGCCGACTCATATATTCCGCAAAAAGCCAGCATGTGCCGGCTTGTCGTGTACGTCGCTATGTACTGCTGGAAATTTTACAATACCAGCTTTGTATTCCTGTGGTTTAGTAACATTTTTATTTTTGGCCGGAATTTTTTTTATTCGCCCGCGCGCACTTGTTTGGCCGGGTCTTCAGAGGATGTCATCCATAAAATTAAGTCGGTGCGGCCTTAGCAAGTAAAAACGCTGGACCCAAGTGTATATATTGGCCGGCGTCCACCTTTCCTCTAAGGGCTACTTGGTAATGAAGGAGACTTGGTGAACCCCTAAGCACGAATTCCATCATTCGCTATACGACCTGAATAAACTTTAAGCCCTGTATTCACCACACGAACGTATGTGCCCAGGATCAGTCTGCATTGAAGTGAGAATGATATTTTCCACGAAGCACATCAAAGTTACTTCAGGCCACACCAATTTAATTTGTTGGTTCTCGGATTTTGTCAGAAAAAACATGAAGCGACAGGGCGAAAAAAATAAAAATAAAAACAGGTTAAGGCATCCTATTATAGCCCCAAATGCTATGATAGGAGCCATGAAGTCAACACAAAAGGTTGTGTTAATATTTAAACAATGAATTTTGAACTTTTAATCAAACCACTGCATTGATAGATGGAAACACTGCAACAGCTAGGAAGAAAAGGACTTTCCACAACTGTTGGGGGCAAAATATGAGCATTTTTTTATGGTTCAGAACCAGAATCTTTTTTTTTCTTTGCAAATCAGAAAAAAATGAAGAGGCGAATACGAGAACCAACAAATTAAATTGGTGTGGCCTTAGGTTCAAACAATTTTTCCAGCTATATCTGACCCAAGGCTAGCTACTAAACCAAGTCTTGACGTCATAGGGTCTACGGGGTGTCATACAACAGGTCATTATATATAACGCTTTATCCTTGGCATTGTAACAAAAAAAAAAACGAAGTAGTTCTATAGCTATGTTGATGCCATAGAGGCAATGGGTTGTTGATCCACTGTGTCTAGGGCACGGTATTGCAAGGCGGAGCCCATCCCTCTCCTTCCACTGGTCATTAGATACAACGTTTTATCCTTGGCATTGTAACAAAAAAAAGAAGTAGTTCTATAGCTATTTTGATGCCATAGAGGCAATGGGTTGTTGATCCACTGTGTCTAGGGCACGGTATTGTAAGGCGGAGCCCATCCCTCTCCTCCCACTGCCTTTTTCTACCTCCCCAACCGAAGCCAGGTACCAATTTTACACCCGAGTGGAGTGAGGAAAGTAGTGTGGCGTTTTTTTACCAGGTCAAAAGAGTGAGGTGGTCATGGGCATAATTTTTTTTTTATCTATGAAGAATTACCACATTTGTGTAAGGGTTGACATAACAGGTGACTATCGCCTCTACAAGATGTCAAACCTGAGACCAGACTGTTATTTTTGATACAATCACACCGGGAAGGTCCTCTACTATTTTCGATAGGTGTGGTGGGTTCTTTAACGTGCGTGGGGTGTGGCTCTCCACAAACACGGGGCCTCCATTTAACGTCCTATCCGAGGGACGTCCCTAACCGAAGCTAGGTATCTCATTTCCACCTGAGTGAAGTGAGGAAAGTCGTGTTAAGTGCCTTTCCCAAGGGCACAAGATCGGTGACATGGGCAGGATTCGAACCCGGGACCTCTTGGGTCTGAGCCGAACACTCTACCCTTACGCAACACGACCCCATTCCTAATCTCAGTACGACCACCAACCCAATACTAAAAGCGCCAAATGGTACAATTTATGGACAAGCTTACCCAGAAGCGAGAATTACTCACAGAGAGCTCCTCGGCGATATCCAGAAGACTTGGCGACCTTAAGCGTTCACAGACAAATTGATGAGCCTTGACCTTAAAGTGGGTAAAACTGGGGTAGGGTGCCTGTCAGAATCCCCTGAAAGCCGGTAATTTTACGTGGGGGATATTTTGTAATCCCCATTTTGCCTGGGACGCTAATCTACCCACTGTGCGTCGCAGACATGTCTGGCGGATGATCTATGTAGTGACGTGAACCATTTGGCGCACCGCTAGACGGAGTGATATCTTATTGTTGTCACGGTCGGTACATGTGAAGTACGAAAGTGGAGTCGTGTGGCGTAATGGTAGAGTTTTTGGCTCAGACCCAAGAGCTCCCGGGTTCGAATCCTACCCATGTCACCGATATTGTGCCCTTTGGAAAGGCCCTCGACACGACTTTCCTCACTTCACTCAGGTGGAAATGAGTACCTAGCTTCTGTTAGGGACGTCTCTCGGATAGGACGTTAAATGGAGGCCCTATGTTTGGGGAGAGCCACACCCCACGCACGTTAAAGAACCCACCACACGTATCGAAAAGATTAGGGGACCTTCCCAGTGTGAGTGGTTCCAATTTTACAGTCTGGTTTCAGATTTGACATCTTGAAGAGGTGATAGTCACCTGTTATGTCAATCCTTCCACAAATGTGGTTAAGTCTTCATAAATTAAAGTAAACTTTCCCCTTTTTTCGAAAATCTTCAATAAATGTCCTATAAAGATGGCGTAACTTGTTTAATGGATTTTAAGCGTTCCACTAGGTTCTCCACTAGCTCACACAACTTCACCGTCCAAATTCCTTGTTCGAAATCTTTTTACAGTGACAGTTTCTTTCCCCGTACGGCCAAGCTTTAGAATTACCTCCCACCAACCTACAATCTACAGGCTTTCAAATCAAACGTTCACCGCCATCTTTAGACATAGCCATGTTTCTCTCATATTTCTAGTTCAATGCCGAGAAGTGGTCGTATAGGCCTTGCATTGAACCACTCCGTTAAAAAAGGTCTTAAAATGAGATAGAAGCTGGGGTCATTGAAGATAACTAAAATAGATAATGAGGTAATAAGAAATACCTTAAGCCGGAAAAATATTCATGATCTTAATTGAATCTGATTCATTGTACATTATATATCTCCTTATCCAACAAGCTCTGTTATCATTTCCTTGCACCTTGTATATCTCTGTAGGGTTCCCTATGGACTTACAGTGTGAATAACAGATGAAGACACATCGCTCAAAGCTAGAATCCAGGCTTATACCAGGGCCTATGCAGGGCATCTCTTCGGCAGCTATGGCTAACATGCCCCGAAGAAATTTGACCACAGCCGCCCTGAACCCTACGGACTTACATTGAGAATAACAAATGAAGACCTATCGCTAGAAGCTGCAATCCAGGCTTATACCAGGGCCTACACAGGGCATCTCTTCGGCAGCTAGGGCCAACATTTCCCGAAGAAATTTGACCACAGCCGCCCCTGGCTCTGTAGGGTTCCCTACGGACTTACATTGAGAATAACAGATGAAGACATATCGCTCAAAGCTAGAATCCAGGCTTATACCAGGGCCTACTCAGGGCATCTCTTCGGCAGCTAGGGCCAACATTTCCCGAAGAAATTTGACCACAGCCGCCCCTGGGTCTATATGGTTCCCTACGGACTCACAGTGAGAATAACAGATGAAGATGTGTACATATCGCTGAAAGCTGGAATCCAGGCTTATGCCAGGGCCTACACAGGGCATCTCTTCGGCAGCTAGGGCCAACATGTCCCGAAGAAATTTGACCACAGCCGCCCCTGGCTCTATAGGGTTCCCCACGGACTTACATTGAGAATAACAGATGAAGACATATCGCTGAAAGCTGGAATCCAGACTTATGCAAGGGCCTACACAGGGCATCTCTTCGGCAGCTAGGGCCAACATTTCCCGAAGAAATTTGACCACAGCCGCCCCTGGGTCTATATGGTTCCCTACGGACTTACATTGAGAATAGCAGATGAAGACCTATCGCTCAAAGCTAGAATCCAGGCTTATACCAAGGCCTACACAGGGCAGCTCCTCGGCAGCTAGGGCCAACATGCCCCGAAGAAATTTGACCACAGCCGCCCTGAACCCTACGGACTTACATTGAGAATAACAGATGAAGACCTATCGCTAGAAGCTGCAATCCAGGCTTATACCAGGGCCTACACAGGCCAGCTCTTCGGCAGCTAGGGCCAACATTTCCCGAAGAAATTTGATCCACAGCCACCCCTGTATAGCCTAGGGATGTTTTCTGACAGGTAAAAGTCACCGGGGTGACCTTACGTAGCCAGGCGGGGATAGAAGCGTGCAGTGCCGAGGAACCTCAGCCTATAGCCCGGGGAGAGACTGGTGACCAGGTTACGTCTTATCTGCCTTCATTAAGAACTCAAGAACACACAATCCTCAAGGATTGAACACAATTTCAACATCACATTTATCTTAAGTTTGTACTCTTCTTGAACACATTTCAGTGTTACTAGTGGTGTTTTAGGCCACATCAGTCTAGTAATTCTTATGGATGACATCAGCGTGCGCATTAATTTTCGCCTGATTTTGGAAAAAGAAAAAGAAATTTTGTTGTCCTCTGACAGTGGTCACACAACAGTTATGCCGAAAATGGGCAAAGATGTCTGTTGCCATGCAGGAACGTGGATGGCAGATTTTATATATGAGGAGACAAGAGGAGGCTCTGAAAATGTTATGCCTTTTACTTTGATGCAGTGAAGCATTTTATTCCTTTTATATGCGACGGTGGCTGCTTTATATAATTTTATGTGATGCATGTTCCCACTGAATCAAAACCATTTGTAAAATGATTGAAAACTTTTGTTTTTAAAAGTTGTTTCCGTGAGAAATGGATGTTGTAATAGTTGGCAGTAAACTCAGCACAATAGGTATCATTTCTTGTTTAACAAGGTTCATGATGTCAAAATTTAAAATGTACGAATCTTGTTTTTTGGTCCCCCTTGTTTTTTTTCTCTGCTGCAGAGAATGTCATCCATAAAACTGACTTGCTGTGGCCTTATATGGAAAACTACATGCACTAAGACATAAGAAAAATGGTCTAATTTTGTCTAGTATCTGCATACTTGGCTGACATTCAACATTCGGTTTCCCAAAAGATTGCCGATTCTCGGGTGACGTTGTAGACTCCTGAGAGTGACACGTGAGAGATAGGCCGTAACATAAGTGTGAATATGTTCAATACGAACGGACGCCTGGTATCAATTTAGCACTTTGTGGTAAAAATAACCCCAGTAAACGTGTCTGTTTAGATGAGACGTACAATACGTCTACAATAACAACAGCGTTCAACTGTCTCAGTTGACTTGAGTGGTTGTTTGTGTAAGTGAATGTGCTCGCACCAGATCTCTTCTCCATGTCAATTATAACCTAGAGTTCGTGGAACACATGCCTTCGTCAGGCACGATTTTTTACAAGTTTTTGGCGACGTCTCAGGGAGGAGCCTAATGGTACAGTATTGTGTGCAGTTTGCAAGAATTCTAGGAATGGTACAGGCATTTTGTCCACAGGAATGGAATGTCCACAGGCATGTCTCTGACCACACCTATGCCCACATTTCTGGAAACCCTTGGGAAAACCTGTCTGCCCCGGATGGCACTACTTTCTGTGACCCCGGGGCTCGTTCACTATACACTCAGGGGAGGAGTGCACTGTATCTGTCTAGACTTAACAGGTACCGAGTCTTCCTCAAAATCATGAAATGCTGGCAGTGCCATGCAAACAATAACCCTAACAGCAACCACCGTCGCCATGGCAATGTATGTTTTCATTGCCAGTCTTGTTACAAGTTTTTTTGTTTGTTATTATTTCTAATAGTGTTACTTGGTGTAAACTTGGTGTAAAGTTGTTATGCTCAGCAAAAGGGTTATTATTTTGTAGGCGTTTGTATTTGTATTCACAGATTTTCGACTTACATACGATCGACAAATGCAGAAAAAGTCCGCTGCAATTAGATTGGGAAACGCCAGGTGGACTTGAACTCACAACAGCTACCCACACGTCAAAAAAAGATAAAAAAATCCACAAAATCAAGTTATACATTGTACAATAATGGAAAAGTTCTTTCCAGTGACAAACGGATGTTGTAATAGTTAGCAGTAAGCTTAGCATAGTATATGTATCATTTCTTGTTTAACATAATTTATGATGTCAAAATTTGAAAATATGTAAGAATCTTGTATTTTGGTCTCGTTTTTTGCCCTATCGCGTTAGATTTGGAGTCTGCGGAGGATGTCATCCATAAAATTTACTTGCCGTGGCCTTCACATAAACCTGCCACACACGGTATGTCCAGACTATGCATGATGTACAAAATGACAAATAAACTGGTGGACGTCCCAACTACTAAGTACCTAATACCAGCCCAGAAGAGAACAAGAAATAGCCTTGCCTTGAAGTACCAGAGTTATCAACCAAGGATTGAGGTGTTCAAGAATTCATTCTTTCCTAGAACTATCGCAGAGTAGAACTCACTGTCACCAAGTACAGTAGGGGCATTATCATTAGATATCTTTAAATAATGTCTAGAGTTAGATGTTCAAGGGTTAGGTGTAACACTTCGTTGGGCGTGATAGCCAGCTGCCACCGCGCCGCGTGCCTGCGAAGCTGGCGTGTTACACCAAAGGGCGGTTATACCGGCTATACAGATACAGATACAGATACAGAAGCTGGTGTGTTACGCCAAAGGGCGGTTATACCGGCTATACAGATACAGAAGCTGGTGTGTTACGCCAAAGGGCGGTTATATCGGCTATACAGATACAGAAGCTGGTGTGTTACGCCAAAGGGCGGTTATACCGGCTATACAGATACAGACACGTAGAAAGTTACACACGTACTAGTAATTGACCGTCAAATAAGACTTACCAAGTCTTATCGGTAACCGAGTCTTTTATCTGTGATGAACGATGTGTAACTTTTGTACGTGTGGACCGTAGGCGGGCTTTTCACTGAATAATCACACCTTCTGCTTCCCTACACCTACGCTAACACGCTGTCAGTGATAGGGTAAGCTGAGGAAATGATTTAAGTCCTTTTCTTAATCTACACATCACTCATTGCCATAGCCTGACGTATTTTTTATCAAGATGGCAGCGCAGACGATGTATTACAACTTGCTAGAACTCAAACAACAAGAGTTCCGAGATCTCATACCTCCATGACATATGGGCTTGCTTTGACCTCATTAATTATGCAAATAACCTCCACATCAACATAGTATATAGCGATGCAAACCTTTAAGTAACTTACACATGTTACGAGGTATAAAATTCACAGAATTTTCACATTAATTATGCAAATTAGGTCATCATTTGCATAATTGGTATCTGTTGATGTTCCGCCTGCCACAGATTAAATAGATTACATGTATAGCAGTACCATTATATGAAACACTGTAATTATAGAATGTCCTCATTAATTAGTTCTGCTGCAGTACCAAGGTCATCCACCAGGAGGCCCATACTTGACCTTGACCTTTGTCGTTCCAAGACTTACCATCATACCAAATATCATCACAATCCATATAGGCGTTCTGAAGTTATGCTGACTACAAAGTTGCGGAAACACACACAGACACACAGACAGACACACACACAGACATACAGACAGACACGCCAAAAACAATACCTCCATTTTTCATGGAGGTAATTAGCCTCCTTCACTACACGAAGTTTTAAAGCTTGCGTCAAGGTACATACAAGTAAAAAAACGAAAACATTTACGCATAAGAATGGATTTTTTTTGCAGTGCTGGTGCTTGATTTCAAAAATTATTTTGATCGAATATAGTTTGTGGCGTCGTGTGGCGTTATGTTTTCCACCAGACCCCAAGGGTTCTGGGTTCGAATCCCAACGACATGCCCGACGTTGTGCCCTTGAGAAAGGCACTTAAAAGGAATTACGAATTCCTCTCTTCACCCAGACGGTGTAAATGTGTACGTAGCGTCGGTTGGGATGTTAAATGGAGGGAAGAGTAGAGGTCTATTTCCATGCGAGTGGGTCAAAACCATTCAGACCTAAATGTCGTAAGTGACGACAAATCATTGCAAATTGGTAAACAAGAATTCCGAGATCTCTTACCTCCATGAAATATGGACTTGATATGTAAATGTAAATTCACCAAAAAGTCAAGACCATATCATGTTCAGGACAAAAGATACAAAAACCGGAAGTTCTGCTGCAGTACCAAAGTCAGCCACCAGGAGGCCCATATTTGACCTTGACCTTTGTCTTCCTAAGACTTACCAACAAACCAAATATTATCACAATCCATAAAGGCGTTCTGAAGTTATGCTGACTACAAATGTGCGGAAACACAAACACACAGACGCAGAGACAGACAGACACACACACACACACAGACACGCCAAAAACAATACCTCCATTTTTCATGGAGGTAAAAAAGATAGTCGCCTAAAGCTATACATCTTCAGCCCTCTTTAAAGAAGTAGCGTAGTCTGCCTAATGAATGAAGTGTCCAGAAAGGCGTGTATTGTCATTACAGTAATGTTCGATAAGGGTGTACTTCCAGCATGTACGGGTAAATTGGCGCAAATGGACCTTTGCATTGCCCTATGTATGAGATCAGTCATGCTGCAAAAGCTTATTCAGTCTTCCTGTTCCCATATTGATCAATGTGACGTGCGCTGTTCGTGGGAGTTACGACATCCTTGACATTAGGCCATAGCAAGTAAGTTTTATGGATGACATCCCCCGCAGACTCCAAATCTAATGCGAGCGGGCGAAAAAAAACAAGGTTCCTACAACTTAAAATTTTGAGTCAATCATTGTACAAATGTTTTTTATTCAGTGGGGAAATTACATATACGCAGCCAGCATCACATAGGACTGCATCAAAGTAAGAAACAAAACACTAAATCGGAGTCTTTTCTTGTCTCCTCTCTTCATAGTTATCTGCCATCCACCTTCCGGCATGGCAACAGACATCTTTGCCCATTTTCGGCATGTTGACCAATGTCAGAAGGCAATAAAATTTCTTTAAAAAATCAGGCGAAAATTAATGCGCGCGCTGATGTCATCCATAAAAATGACTTGCTGTGGCCTTATGGAGTCTCGACCGTGGATGCGGAGACCGAGAGATTGGTGAAAGGACATCGGAAGCCCGGTGATATGTCAGCGGAGGTCAAGAACGAAGTCGCCGTCTACTCTCCAAGCAGAGGCTGATGAGGGAAGATCGTTTATGTCCCGTTATTTTTTTGTCGCTACTACCACCAACCTCTACCGCTAGTCGCAAGCTAGCCTCTACCAGGCACCGCGGATCGATGGAAAAATAGTAGAAATTGGCCGAAATAAAGGGATAGTGTACCAGAGAATATCTGGCCAGAGTGAAGATTAAATTTGCGACCCGTTCTGCTATTTTCCAGCGAGGCGCGGTGCCTAGTAGAGGCTAAGTCGTAGAAATTCTCTGAATAAGGCAATCTTTATGATAGTGACTCGTACTGTCCTATATTAGCACATTTCAATCAGTATTTCATACTTTGGGTACGTAAAACTGTAGAAACAAGCCCCAAGATGAGTCCTTTATTTTCTGGGTTCGTACCCTAAAAATCAGCCAGGGGCCCTTCCAGTAACCATTTTCCGTCAGAATTTTTGGGAACGTTTGCTCCATGAGGGTCAATATACATTGGGACAGTGTGGTCTCAACTCAGTATGTAGATAAACGGCTAGAATATTGGCTTTGAAAAATCGGGTTTCCAAGCTCTAAAAACTGCACTGGATGCCAGCCTGCTTATATAGCTTGAAAGTACGACAAAATCAAAATCGTAGGACGACCTCACGACCTCGCCACAACTAACCCGATTCACGAAATCCATGCCGATGTGATCATCAGGCCTTGCAAAAAACGCCGCTGAGCAAAGTTTGACCCCAATCTAACTCCGGTAAAATCAGGCAACCATTTGGCGCTCGGCGGGGAGGATGACTTCGGTGATTCAGAAATTGATCGCGACATAATTCAGGGAACCTTTTAAGGCTGAGTAACATCTGTTGAGCTGACCTCTTCCACTCCGAGGCATACAGAACACGTATTACCCTTTATGTTCGACCGTGCTCGATTTCTCCAGTCGACGATAAAGGAGGAACAGTAATAAGATCTTGATGCCAAAGTCTTCTCCTACAGTCACGTTTTCTTCTGTGTTCCACTGAACCGTAAATTATTGAGGGTTAGCGCAGAAACTAGACAGCGTTAGGCCAGCACCACGCACTGTTCAGAAACCATACAGCGTTAGGTATTGTTCAGAAACCATACAGCGTTAGGTATTGTTCAGAAACCATATAGCGTTAGGTAAGCATTACATGTAGGTACGTATTATAGCTCAGAAACCATATAGCGTTAGGTAAGCGGTAGGTTACTTTTGTTCAGAAACCATACAGCGTTAGGTATTGTTCAGAAACCATACAGCGTTAGGTATTGTTCAGAAACCATGTAGCGTTAGGTATTGTTCAGAAACCATACAGCGTTAGGTATTGTTCAGAAACCATACAGCGTTAGGTAAGCATTAGATACGTATTATAGCTCAGAAACCATATAGCGTTAGGTAAGCGTTAGGTATTATTTAGAAACCATACAGCTTTAGGTATTGTTCAGAAACCATACAGCGTTAGGTATTGTTCAGAAACCATACAGCGTTAGGTATTGTTCAGAAACCATACAGCGTTAGGTAAGCATTAGGTACGTATTATAGCTCAGAAACCATACAGCGTTAGGTATTGTTCAGAAACCATACAGCGTTAGGTAAGCATTAGGTACGTATTATAGCTCAGAAACCATATAGCGTTAAGTAAGCGGTAGGCATTGTTCAGGAACCACATAGCGTTAGGTAAGCGGTAGGTATTACAGCGTTAGGTAAGCGGTAGGTATTGTTCAGAAACCATACAGCGTTAGGTAAGCGGTAGGTATTATTCAGAAACCATACAGCGTTAGGTAAGCGTTAGCTACAGTTCAGAAACCATACAGCATTAGGTAAGCGTTATATAGCTACAGTTCAGAAACCATACAGCGTTAGGTAAGCGGTAGGTATTGTTCAGAAACCATACAGCGTTGGGTAAGTGCTAGGTATGGTTCAGAAAGCATACAGCGTTAGGTTAGCGGTAGGTATATATTGTTCAGAAACCATACAGCGTTAGGTAAGCGGTAGGTATTATTCAGAAACCATATAGCGTTAGGTAAGCGTTAGCTACAGTTTAGAAACCATACAGCGTTAGGTTAGCGGCAGGTATTGTTCAGAAACCATACAGCGTTATTAATTAGGTAAGCGTTAGGTACGTATTATAGCTCAGAAACCTTATAGCGTTAGGTAAGCGGCAGGTATTGTTCAGAAACCATACAGCGTTAGGTATTGTTCAGAAACCATACAGCGTTAGGTTAGCGGTAGGTATGGTTCAGAAACCACACAGCGTTAGGTAAGCGTTAGCTACAGTTCAGAAACCATACAGCGTTAGGTAAGTGGTAGGTATGGTTCAGAAACCACACAGCGTTAGGTAAGCGTTAGCTACAGTTCAGAAACCATACAGCGTTAGGTAAGCGGTAGGTATGGTTCAGAAACCATACAGCGTTAGGTAAGCGTTAGCTACAGTTCAGAAACCATACAGCGTTAGGTAAGTGGTAGGTATGGTCCAGAAACCATGTTTTCATCTGCAAAGATATTATTGATGCGAAGAATATCCAATCAGTACGCAGGTGCCCACAGCTCTCAATTCACAATATTTGGCTGTACGTCTATGGTATTGTTATAATAAGGGTCATAAATCCACACAGGAAAAGCTGCAAAATGTACGATAGAAGAGTCAAGATGACAACGCATGAATACATAAGTCAATAACTATAGCACCAGTTTTGGCATTTGATATCCCAGTTCGAAACAGCAGCTTATTGCAAACATACTTCTATTTCATCTTGTCATTTATCATTTTGCAATTTCACTGGCATGTTGTTACTGGAGACCAAAACGTGTTTAGCATACTCTATTAAAGAAATAAATCTAGTGGATATTCAGTTATGTGAAAACCTGTTGAGGGCATTTAGGCCACACCAAGTAAATTTTATGGATGACGTCCGCGCGCGCATTGATTTTGGCCTGTTCCTAGAAAAAACAAGAAATTCCGCTTCCTGTAACTATGACCAAAGAGTCACGACAGTGCCGCAAATCGTTAGATTGACGTGAACCCCGTAACGCGAAATGGGTAAAGAGCACATGTTTTGTTTCTGCAGGCCTGCAAAAATGTGATGAAAGGAAACAGGACAGGACGATAACTGCTGTTCCACCTGATTTATTGCTGACTTCTTGCTTGTTACACTGTGTCACCTCATTCAATTTGTGTCCTAACATTTGTCGTCTCTTAGTATATTTCTAATCTAGGCATCTTGTTTTTCAGGGCCCTTCTTGTTTTTTTTTTCGCTCTCTCGCATTAGATTTAGGGTCTCCAAAGGACGTCATCCATAAAATTTCTTGGTGTGGCCTTAACTCCATCGGATGTGTTATATGAGTGATGGGGTTTAGGATGGTGCCAGTAACTGAGCTAGCATCTCAGAACGTTCTGTCGTCATTCCATATCTACCCAGAACTAATCTACATTGGGTGTGTGCGCCCTGTCCTTGAATACGCATGCGTGATATTATATCCTAGACCTGTCAAAGAAGATCGAAAGAGTGCAAACAAGAATTCGGAGATCTCATACCTCCATGAAATATATGAGTTTTTCTGAATGTTTTTTACACAGTACACTACAGTACAGAACAAATTAACACAGGGTTTTGGTTTCAAACACACAGTAGCATCTTTGGCCTGGATATGGTCATGTAGGCTTTTCCCGAGGGAGACCCTCATTATTTAAACCGGGAGGCGCTGCCTCCACCCCGCACATCTGTTTTCCCGGAAGTTCTGCTGCAGTACCAAGGTCAGCCACCAAGAGGCCCATATTTGACCTTGACCTTTGGCTTCCTAAGACATACCAGCATACCAAATATCATCACAATCCATAAAGGCGTTCTGAAGTTATGCTGACTACAAATGTGCGGAAACACACACACACACACAGACGCGCCAAAAACAATACCTCCATTTTTCATGGAGGTAAAAAATCACTAAGAGTAATACTTGGTCCAAGAGAAGTGAATATTCCTTACTTCTACGAAGACGCTACAACAAATCTCAACTCGAAACCTACACAACCTTCCGGTTGACGAATTATACAATTTTAATCATTGATTTCGCAAATAAGAGCCTCATTTGCATGATTACATCAGTTGATAGGGGGGCCCAAACTCATGCCATGTCTTCCCTATCCCAGGAGCTATCTACCAATCAAAATTCGTGACCCTAGCATGTCCAGATCGCGAGATATTAAAACCAGAAGTTCTGCTGCAGTACCAACAAAAGCCGAAAGGGGGCCCAGAATCTAATCATTTCTAGGTCTCATCAAGACCTACCCACCTACCAAATATAAAGACAATCCATCTTAGCCTTCTTCAGTTATCATGTTGGCACACACACACACACACACACACACACACACACACACACACACACACACACACACAATCACGAACGCCAACGAAAACATAACCTTCTTGGCGAAGGTAATAAACCATAACCATTGCCTCCTGTCACAACCGTAGCCTGTGTTACAAAGTTTCTTGCTGAAAGGGGCTGACTGGGCACCCTGCCACGGGAGCTTGTAACCGTTAACCTGAGACTGATTTGAAAAATGAGACGCACCAATAGGAGCTCAGGATTTCATGTCACCTTGCCAACACACAACTTCCAACACCATGGTAACAGACAGTTCTTAATCTGGTAATAATTGGTCTACGTTGGCGCATACGTATGAGTTAATAGAGGATTAAGGTGTCCCCAAAAGCCCTCGCATTTATATAACATATACCAGAATACGTTTATTGCAAGTTTTTGCCCGTAGGATAATTGCAAGTACATATAACATGAAAATAAAGGATGGACAATGGATAACAATATAGAATGTAATAACTCTAACTACTAAACACTAAATTCTAACTTATTGGGTTCGATTCCTTTTTAAAAACTTGTGTTTCAAAGTTGTTTCAGTGAGAAATGGATATTGTAATAATTGCCAATAAACTCACCACAATATATGTATCCTTTTTTGTTTAATTAATTTTATGATGTCAAAATTTGAAAATGTAAGAATCTTGTTTTTTTTAGCCCGCCTTATTTTTTTCCGCTCTATCGCATTAGTTTTGGAGTCTGCGGAGGATGTCATCCATGAAATGTACTTGCTATGACATTAGCCTAAGGCCATGTTGATTTGATTATATGGATGACATCCACGCGCGCATGAATTTTCGGCCGTTTCCAAAAAAAAAGTTTTCAAGCATACTGTAAATCGTACAAAACAATTGCAAAATGAGCAAAAATATACCGTAAGTTACAAAAAAATAAGTAAAAACTATATCAATGTTGTAGAATGCCAAAATCAAACGAAAAAAGACGAAAGTGTAAGGAAATGAACTTGAAGATTAGATTATTCGCCAAACCATATTCTGTCCCATTTGTTCAACCCTCATGACCACGTAGATTTCATAATGAAAACAACTTCTTTTTTTTTTGCAAAACTTTTGTTTTTATTCGCACGCGCGCATCAGTTTTGGGGCTCCCGGAGGATGTGATCCATATAATCAAATCAACATGGCCTAATAGGAAGAAAAATTTGGCAGGGGATTTTGCCTACCATGGGATTTCATTTGCCCACGCAGCTAAGGGGAAACTTTGCCCTTACTGACGGGCTCACTATCCTTGTCAATCATTCTTCCTGTAGTCTTGCTGGGTTCTACTATCCATAAGGCCACAGCATGTAAATTTCATGGATGACATCCTCCGCAGACTCCAAATCTAATGCGAGCGGGCGAAAAAAAACAAGGTTCCTACATTTTCAAATTTTGACTCAATCATTGTACAAATGGTTTTGATTCAGTGGGAACATCACATATACACAGCCAACATCACATATCACTGCATCAAAGTAAGAAAGAAAATATTAAATCTGAGCCTTTTCTTGTCTCCTCTCTTTACAGTTATCTGCCATCCACCTTCCGGCATGGCAACAGATACTTATTTGCCCATTTTTGGCATGTTGACCACTGTCAGAGGGCAACAAATTTTTTTTTTCCAAAATCAGGCGAAAATTAATGCACGCGCTGATATACTTACTGTAGCCTTAGGAAGGCCTGTTGGAGGGGCTGCTATAACATGATTTTGTCTGACTGTTCACAAACTTGTTTTTAGCATCATTTCCGTTGGGAATTGTGAAATATGTTATCACACATTGGGGAAATCACTACTCTTGATTGAGATTTTAAAATGACTGAGAGACGAATTATGACAAGGACATTATTACGTATTAGTATTAATATTATGAGTTTTTATTTGTCCTTGAGACGTAATACATCTCACAATCTATTACACATCAAGAAATATTTTTGCAGGGAAACTTTTCTTGATAAAGATATTTTTTTCAGTGGGTACACCCTTTCACACCTCGACCTGCTAGAAACTCCACACAGCATAATGATGAGTATCATTTTGTAGTCGATTGTACGTTATATAGTAATGAGAGAGATTCCCTATATTCTTATATACTAGATAAGTTCCCCAGCTTTGGACATTTAAATGTAGTAGAAAAATTCAGATTTCTTATGAAACTTGACAAACCATGTATTATTAGTTCTATATGCTCGTACATCTATAACTGCGTCAAGAAGCGAGAAGAAGTCGAACATGTACATAGTAGACCACATTAGTATGTATAGTTTAAGTATCATTGCTGTATCCATTTCCTTGTCTATCCATGACCTGTACTTAGCTTGTTAGAGCACAAATGTACAATAAAGGTCTTTCATTCATTCATTCATTCATTCATTCATAATCTCCAAGCAGATCTATCGGTGACAACAAGATAGCATCAAATTGGCCAGGCGGTATCCATTTGCCAACCAGTTACCATTTAACACTCATTGGGCTTGCATTTAAAGAAAATACTAGTCCGATAAAAACGCCAAACACGCCAAAAAAGCCAAAGCCTAAATTTAAAGGCTACTCAGAGCGCACTTTCAAGTTATTTCACTGATTGTATCGTTATGTATATTTGATTTTATTTGTGGTTGTTGGTGGTCTTTTGGATGTTTTTTTTTTATTTTTTTCTCAAGATTTTTGTCAATTCTGTCTGCCAAGGTTGATGGATTTGTTTACAATTTTTTTCCTTCACGTTCCAGAAATTGATGAAAAAACGGGAGCTGGGTAGAGTCCTGTCGAGTCCTTGTACAAGTCATGCTTCATGAATCTTCATCATTGTCATATCTCCTCTCCAAAAAAAACTACGTGATTCGGAGATCACGTCGGATATTACCGAGACTTCATTTCCGGTACTTTGAGCTCGTTGCCATGATTGAATTTCCGAACCATGGCTGGATGGAAATGAAGAGATTTAGTGACTGTTCCCCGGATCTGAGGACTGGCTTATAACTTTCCCATAGCAGTGTCGAGGATATAAAACAAAACGAGTGAAGAAAACTTCTTGCTAAGGCCACACCAATTTAATTTCTTGGTTAACGGATTTTTTCTAGAAAAATAATGGAGCAGGCGGGCGAAAAAAAAAATAAGAACAGGCCTAGGCATCCTATTATGGCCCAAAATGGTAGCCATGAAGTCAACGCACCAGGCTGGTTCAAAATTCAAACAATGAATTTTGAACTTTTAATGATACCACTGCATTAAAAGATGGAATAACTGTAACAACTAGGAAGAAAAGGACTGTTTTCATCTGTTCAGGGCAAAATATGAGCATTTTGCTATTGATTTTAATTTTTTTTTCTTTGCAAATCAGAAAAAAATGAAGCGGGCGAATCTGTTAAACAAGAAATTAAATTGATGTGGCCTAATGCAAATCAAAACTTTTGTCCTATTTCTAGTCATTCAAACGCATCCCTAGAATTGATAAATACAATTATGTTTACCTACGCAGAAAGAATACATTGTTTTTGCTCTGTTTCTTCCTCTTCTTCTTCTTCTACAAACAAATATAAAGTTAATGACCTGGACCAGACGTCTGTCACCATGGTAACTGGTGCTGTAGCAGACATCCTGTGGTGTTGGGTTACATTATGTATGTAGCAGCACAGAGCTAGAGTGGCTGCACACCACATATTACTATATTATGTGCTCGAGTAACAATAAACAGAGCAGTAGTTTGTTAGGGTAGACCAATTGTGAAGGTAAACATTATGCATTTACGATTGTTACGATTCTAGTTTAATGTTAATCTGTATCTGTGTCGATATAGCCGGTATAACCGCCCTTTGGCGTAACACACAAGCTTCGCAGGCACGCGGCGCAGCGGCAGCTAGCTATATCACACCGAACGACTTGTTACACTCAATCTTTGCACATTTGATTGCAAGAATTGTTTAAAGCTTTCTAGTGATGTTACCCCAACTGTGCTTGGTGGCAACGAGTTCCAGTCTACGATAGTTCTGGAGAAATACGAGTTTTTGAATACCTCAATTCTTGGTTGATAACTCTGGTACTTGAAGGCATGACTGTTTCTTGTTCTTTTCTGGGCTGTGGTATCAGATGTTAAGCTTTCTTATATTCAAAGCGTGATACAGCTAGGGTGGCAAACTGAATATCAAGTCGAGAGCGACAGAAAGATAACATAATATGGTTGTGCAATACAGAAACAAAATTGTTCTATCTGACTCTAAAGACTTAACATCATACAAAATGCCTATATTTCACTTACGAACATTAATTTGAAGCCATGATGCAACTGATGTCTTATTCTATCCTTATCATCCTATCGACACACCGGATTAAGAAGTGATTTCATACCCAATGATTCCGTCTGTGACTAAAACTGTTTTTATCTATACCTGACGGCAAATATACGTCAGCACAATTTAAACCCTTGTATGCGGTAGAATCGCGTCGCCAACGTACCAGCTTTAATAAAGATTTCAATAACACAAATGACATGGATTATAAAGTCATATATTTTCATTTTCGTCTCATTTCGTGCGAATTACTGGCTTGGAATTGTCTGGTTTTGGAGACAGTTGTATGCGTGGAATCTTCATTAGTAAGTTAGTGTCTGGATTTTGTGAGCTGACTGACTCAAAATAAGGCTTACAGATGTTTTTGTAAAGTCTGAAAAGTTGTAAGGCCACAGTAAGTAATTTTTATGGATGACATCAGCGCGCGCATTGATTTTCGCCTGATTTTGGGGAAAAACAAGATTTTTTTGGCCCTTTCACAGCGGTCTACATGCAAAAATGGGCAAAATGGCATTGTCTTGTCATGCCAGAACGCGGATGGCAGATAAACATGAAAACGGGAAACAAGACAAGGCTCTGATTTATTGTTTTGTCTTTTATTTTGATGCAGTGATGCTGTGTATTTCATTATTTTTGTTCCCACTGAATTAAAACCATTTGTACAATGATTGAAAGCTTATGTTTCAGTTGTTTCAGTGACAAATTAATGTTGTAATAGTTGGCAGTAAACTTAACACAATAAATGTATCATTTCTTGTTGAAAAAAGATCATGAACTCAAATTTTGACTTGTTTTGCCTTGTTTTGTTTTCGCCCTATCGCATTAGATTTGGAGTCTGCGGAGGATGTCATCCATAAAATTTACTTGCTGTGGCCTAAGACAAAAGTTTTCACATACACCCAATACTTGAGTCTGACATATACAAATCCTGCAGTGTGTTTTGTCAAGCCTGTTGGCGTCACATTGTCAACGACAATCGACCTTCGGCAAATTTGCTGATCGCTGGAAGGTCACCGAATTTCAAAATCGCCAGAGAGTCAAGTGTGTTACATCGGTGAAGGTTAGACATCCAGGTAATAAGATACGCCAAAAAACAGTTACTCAAGCAACTGGGTATAATTTTGTAAACGGTCAGACGTTTCAGGTAGCATCCACTATCATCCACTACCTTTCGTCAGGTACACTAGAGAGTTGTCAGAAAAACAGGTTTATAAGTACGGGCTTTCAAAAAAATTTTGTCTCCACTTATTTGCATATCAATCAATAGTCCGTCAAAAAAATCCAAAATAAACCCCGCTGAAAAAAAGCCTAAAAACACGCCAACAATTAACCAAAACCCGAAACTCTGGTTGGAGAGTAGTCTTTTCCTAACCTAGGATCTGCTTGTAGAGTAGTCTTTTGCCACCCTAGGATCTGCTTGGAGATTAGTCTTTTGCTACCCTAGGATCTGCTTGGAGAGTAGTCTTTTGCCACCCTAGGATCTGCTTGGAGAGTAGTCTTTTGCCACCCTAGGATCTGCTTGGAGAGTAGTCTTTTGCTACCCTAGGATCTGCTTGGAGAGTAGTCTTTTGCTACCCTAGGATCTGCTTGGAGATTAGTCTTTTGCCTCCCTAGGATCTGCTTGGAGAGTAGTCTTTTGCTACCCTAGGATCTGCTTGGAGAGTAGTCTTTTGCCACCCTAGGATCTGCTTGGAGAGTAGTCTTTTGCTACCCTAGGATCTGCTTGGAGATTAGTCTTTTGCCACCCTAGGATCTGCTTGTAGAGTAGTCTTTTACTACCCTAGGATCTGCTTGGAGAGTAGTCTTTTGCCTCCCTAGGATCTGCTTGAAGAGTGGTCTTTTGCTACCCTAGGATCTGCTTGGAGAGTAGTCTTTTGCCACCCTAGGATCTGCTTGGAGATTAGGCATGTGTCCTTTATTGGTTTGCCCTGTTCTAGAGCGAGAATGATATATGACCTGCCGGTGCTATCTTAATCAGTCACTTTTATTGCACGTCGACAGAAACTCGGTAGGCGGTGTAAAAACCTCCCAGAACGATTGATTTACGATTCTTAATTAGAACCTTGACTTGCACATGAGTCGCACATGCACAGCTGGCTAAAGAAGGGAGTCTTTATTTTAAACAGTAGGTCGTAACTACACTAAATTACACCAGGAAATGGAAGGAAACATGGCGGAAGGGAAACTATGATGGCAATATTCTGTATAGTTTATGCTGAATTATGTAGCCTCTACCAGGCTTGGGGAGGCGGCTGGAAAGAGTAGAGCCAAATAGAGAGATAAGCATGCCAAGGGAGTTTGTCCGTTGAGAGAACAGTTCGCCGCGTATCTCTCTATTTGGCCGATTTCTACTCTTTCCAGCCGCCTCCCCAAGTCTGGTTCTGGATAGTCCACCCTTGCTAGGGAGAAATCTACATTCTTCACCGATACGATGGAGACTATATATATCCAGAACCGTGCCTAATCCTAACTCTAACCCACTCAGGCATAGAACTATAGCTCTAGATAGGCACGGTTCTGAATTCGATACCCCCCGGCCACCCAACGAACTGTAATATCAGTACACTTTACGAGTTCCATTTGAAACCAGAGCCAGCTACAAATGAAGTACACCGAAAGCAATGAATAACACCAGAGACTATACAAGCACATAGCCTCATGACACACTACATAGTACATGCGATTTCAGAGCAGCAAAACTGGAAAAATTCTGAATAAGGCAATCTTTGTGATATTGACACATACTGATTTACATTTGCACATTTAAATCAGCATTTCATACTTTTGGCATTTAAAACTGCAGAAACAAGCCCCAAGAAGAGTAATTTATTTTATGGGTGGTACCCTAAAATCAACCAAGGTCCCTCCCAGTAACCATTTTCTGTCAGAATTTTGGGTATTTTTCCTCCAATATACCTTGCGACAGTGTTGTTTTATACGTAACTAGAATATTGACTTTGAAAAATCAGGTTTCTAAGCCCTAAAAACTGCATTGGATGCCTTTAAACAGTAGTGTAACGTTAGTGTCCTAAAATTGCCGTTGATTTCTTGGCAACTTGCTTTGTTCTTAATCATTAGAAGTTTACAAGTAGCCACTCGTTGGATCTGATACAACTGTTGTGTATATGTCAATGCTGTAGTTTAAGCCAAATAGAAGATGACATACATTTCACCATGGATTCCCCCTTGTATAGTAGAGATAGACTCATATTGTTTTGCCATGTATTAAGTATATTTCCCCACTTCAGGTATTTGACTAGTAAAGAGAAATTTGTATTCCTTTTAACTTTTGATAAACCTACTCTAAGTAATCTCACAGCCGCATATATCCATACAATCACTACTAAGGGAGATGAAGCCGAAAAGCTAAGAATAGAAATTAGACATTTATTTACACGCTTATATGTTCATATGTATGCAATGTACATGTTTATGTTCACGTTCTGTACCCATGCGACCTGTACTTAGTTCTGTAGAACACAAATGTACAATAAAGGTCTTCATTCATTCATTCATTGTAATAATAACAAATGTGTACGTAACACCCTCCCCTCCCCCTTTTCAAAGTTACCGTTCTCAAGACGACCTTGTCTTCCTCACACATCAGACAGTTTATCCCCATCAGTTTATCACGTTTCCGCTCCAGATTTAATCATCCATGTTTTTGCGGATCGTTATGGAATGTACAGGGTACCACCAAACTAGATTATGTCGGATATGAGCGCCATCTATCCTAATAATATATATAAATCCCATCTCAGCGTTGACAAACCATACAGGTCTTATAATAACAGTAGGATAAGGAAACACATCCATCTCATAAAGTATTACTTAACGTTAATGACTGGTGGAGATTATGATATTACGATGATAAATCATGATCACCGGGAAAGATATAGATAAACGAGTCCAAGGACTATCTACCGTTAAAATTATCATGACCATGTCCAGAACAGAAGATATGAAAACAACGGAGGTACTGCTGCAATACCGAAAAAAGCAGGTAGGAGGCCATGTATCAAACGGAGGTACTGCTGCAATAACGTAAAAAGTCGGTAGGAGGCCATGTATCGAACGGAGGTACTGCTGCAATACCGTAAAATGTCGGTAGGAGGCCATGTATCAAATGGAGTTACTGCTGCAATAACGTAAAAAGTCGGTAGGAGGCCAAGTATCAAACGGAGTTACTGCTGCAATACCGTAAAAAGTCGGTAGGAGGCCCTCATCAAACTTACCCTTTGTGTTACCAACACCTACCCACCTATCAAATACCACAAAGTTCCGCCCACAGCTTTTCGAGTTATTGCTCTAGAATTGTATTTGGAGAGACAGAAATCTTCTTTAGATTCCTCCTATAAACGTAGCCTAACCCCATTAGAGTGATTCATATGCATTCTAATTTGATAATTTGATGTTTTTCGTTCGGCATAAAGAGAATTATGGTATAAACATGCTCCAAACTTCCTGTTCTTTGTTTTTAGATAATGAGAGCTTCAGTTCTAATTAGACACCGAACTCAGAGGTTAACACACCTACATAACACGTTAGCTCGTTTCTTTGTACAAAATTGGGAGTATGACGGAAATACGTGTAGACAAGTGTTTTGAACATCACGCTCGTGTGGACCTGAACAAAAAAACAGAGTTGTCGGTCGCATCACTCTCAACATGATTCAACTAAGGGTAAACATGGTACCAATATCAAGCAGCTTCTGTGTTGCTAGGCGCAAGCACAGTCTGGTATCCTGAAATCTTAAGTGCACAGAAAACCTTAAGGGCCACAGTCTCATAATCATTATTGAGCAGCTTAATTAAGTTAAGGACATGGTCCTTACGTCTAAATGATCAACTTCCTTGGGCCTTATATTTTCTAGGTGATCCAGGTAAACAATGTCCTGAGAAAAATCAAACTCTGCTACTGGATAAATAACGGAGATAACTTCAACTGATTTTTTCCAGTTCCTTCGCTAGTGCTTAGTGTCGTTTTGTGCTCTCAGTTCGCTGAAGAAGAGTGACAGATGTCACTCGAAACGTCCGGAAGTTATATCTCCGTTATTTATCCAGTAGTAGAGTTTGATTTTTCTTCGAAAACTGTCAGTAGATTTATTCATGTAACGGGCGACATTTGCCTCACATTCCACAGAAGAAAAGTGATCATAAAGTGCCAATTTAACCTACGTGGGTGTCACGGAGCAAGCAAGACGCTTCCACTTTCCAACAAGCAATGGCTTTGGTACATCACTCACAATGACGTATCGTCCGCCTTTTGCATGAAAATCGCTCGTAAGATTCCAGAAAGCCTCAGAAGCCTACAAAATACCCTCAATTTTCTAGACGGGCGTATCCTGCCTTACACCACGTACCCAGGGGAACACAGATCGCGTCCTCGTCGTGTTGGAAGATGAAACTATCACTTGTTTGCCTTCAGCGAGTTCTACCGAAGCATGAAAATCGCTCGTAAGATTTCCAGAAAGCCTTAGAAGCCTACAAAATACCCTCAATTTTCTTAGACAGGCGTATCCTGCCTTGTACCATGTACCCAGGGAACACAGGTCGCGCCCTGGACGTGTTGGAAGATGAAACTATCACTTATTACCTTCAGTGAGTTCTACCACAGCATCAAAATCGCTCGTACGGTTCCAGAAAGCCTCAGAAGCCTACAAAATACCCTCAATTTTCTAGACGGGCGTATCCTGCCTTAAGCGACGGTCACAACTCGCCGTACGTGCTTCTGCGTGCTGTCTACGTGCAAAAACGTGGGCAAACGTACGGCATCCGTGCGTGGTGAGTACCGCCTCCGTACGGAATCCTACGGATTTGGGAGCACGCAGACACGCCGTAGAACTTTAAGTGCATGTAAAACTTTTTCTACGTGCGGTCTGCGGATTTACCACACGTGCGTGCGAGTACGTGCGACGCGCGTGCCCCGTACAGCCTATGAGCGTGCAACGTACGGACTCCGTGAGTCTAACTTCACTATTCTCACGTGCAATTGCTGTACGGACAGCGCACGAAGCACGTCAGTGCCACACACGGTGCTTGCGTCATCCGTGCTTACTCCTCACTTCCCAGTTGACCTGCTCAATGACCACGCAGAACACACGTGCACCATACTAGGTGCTCCGCACGTGCAACGCACGCGCAACGCACCTTATTTCTACAGTATATAAAGACGACTTGACGGGCGACTGCCAACTCGTCTCCAAGATGCCCAGGAAGGCTCAGAAGAAGTCTACCAGACAAGATCCAAAGAAACGGGCCGCGGAAGACACCAGGGCGGCTAGTGATGATGAAGTTAACAGGAGGTGCACGCACTTACAACGTGCGAGTGAGTAAGGAAATCGTGCGCACGCCGCACGTGTAGGTACGGCCTGTACGCGGCAACGTGGCAATCGCACAGAGATCGTACGTTGTAAGCACGTACAACTCACTTACCACTTGCGCAACGTACGATGCACGCAACCGCTGACGGTCAGGCGTGTCGTGCAGACCACGTACGTACACCTTGCGAGTGACGTACTCCCTCGGCCGGCGACCCTACGTTTGCAGAAAAAACGTAGCAGACGTAGCCACGACAAAAACGTACGGACAAAAAGCACGCACGGCGAGTTGTGACCGAGGCTTTACAGGTACCCAGGGGAACACTCGTCGTGTTGGAAGATGAAAATATCAAGCTTGTTTTCCTTCAGTGAGTTCTACCGCAGCATGAAAATCGCTCGTACGGTTCCAGAAAGCCACACAAGCCTACAAAATACGCCCAATTTTCTTAGACAGGCGTATCCTGCCTTACAGGTACCCAGGGGAACACAGGTCGCGTTCTCGACGATGAAACTATCACTTGTTTGCCTTCAGTGAGTTCTACCACAGCATGAAAATCGCTCGTACGGTTCCAGAAAGCCTCAGAAGCCTACAAAATACCCTCAATTTTCTAGACGGGTGTATCCTGCCTTGTACCACGTACCCAGGGAACACAGGTCGCACCCTGGACGTGTTGGAAGATGAAACTATCACTTGTTTGCCTTCAGCGAGTTCTACCACAGCATGAAAATCGCTCGTACGGTTTTAGAAAGTCTCAGAAGCCTACAAAATACCCTCAATTTTCTAGACGGGCGTATCCTGCCTTGTACCATGTACCCAGGGGAACACTCGTCGTGTTGGAAGATGAAACTATCACTTGTTTGCCTTCAGCGAGTTCTACCACAGCATGAAAATCGCTCGCACGGTTCCAGAAAGCCTCACAAGCCTACAAAATACCCTCAATTTTCTTAGACAGGCGTATCCTGCCTTACAGGTACCCAGGGGAACACAGGTCGCGCCCTAGTCTTGTTGGAAGATGAAACTATCACTTGTCGTGTTTGTATTCGCACCCCTGGACCAATTATCTGGGTTCAATATGGTTGCACAAATTCAATTTAGTGACGTGTGCCAAGAAAGGCGGCTTGGGTGACTTCGTAGTTGATAAGGCCATGTTGAATTGATTATATGGATGACATCCGCGCGCGCATTGATTTTCGGCCGTTTCCAAAAAAAAAGAAGTTTTCAACCATACTGTAAATCGTGCAAAACAGTTGCGAAATGAGCAAAAATATACCGCAAGTTGCAAAAAAAATATCTAAAACTATACCAATGTCGTATAGAATGCCAAAATCAAACGAAAAAGACGAAAACGTAAAGAAATGAATTTGAAGAGTGGATTATTCACCAAACCATACTCTGTGTCATCTCTTCAACCTTCAAAACCACGTAGATTTCATAATGAAAGCAACTTTTTTTGAAAACTTTTTTATTCGCACGCACGCTTCAGTTTTGGGGTTCCCAGAGGATGTCAACCACATAATCAAATCCACATGGCCTAATTTGAGCTCCACTGCAGCGATTTGTACACCGTATGTTTGGTATAAGAGATTTACAGCAATATATCACAAGGCGAGGCGACCTTCGCGGGTGTGGAGAGTAAATTGGAGCCCTAAATACTTGTTGGAGGCAGACAGAGTGAGACGTGTGTGGACAAGATGGAACATTCAGAACGCATTGTAGATCCATTTCCCTGTAATCCAATCACGCATATGTGTAGATAATATTGTACATTTGGGAATGCATCTGTAGCAGCGACACCTGTGCTGCAATGTAATGTGAACCAGTCAGAATTGCCCCGAGGAAGGTGACAGATGGTCACCGAAACGTCGGCTGAATAAAAGACTTGGTTGTGTAAAAAGAGTCTCTTTACTCAGTGACTTACCAACCTGATGAAACTATTCACGGATGTGGAACATACAGAGTGTTTCTGTCACCAATGGTTTGGTGACAAGATAGTCAAAGGACATATTAGAGGATATAGATGATATATATATATAGATGATATAGATGAATACAAATACACACACACACACATACGCGCACGCAATCATACACACGCACGCATACGCACGTACACATACACACGCATGCACGCTCATGCATAGATAAATAATACATACACAGAAACACACACACACACACACACATGTATACACACGCACACACACATACACGCACACATACATACATACATACGTACATACAAACACACACACACTGCACACACACACACACACACATACATACACACAAACACATACATACACATGTACACAATGACCTATACAAATGTAGATCTAGAATATTCTAACGCCACTGTTTGTTGAAGATTCATGGCTGTCTGATGCAATACATGTACATGAATATGAGTGTTTTAGGGCTAAGTATGGTAAGTCAGCACACAATCTCTCACTTCCCTAGGTCGGCCTTAAGGTGCTGACAGTACTATCAATTACAACTACAGACCTCAGCTGAACTCTGAAAGGTGTTTTAACTATTTAGGCCACAGCAAGTAATGTTTATGGATGACATCAGCGCGAGCATTAATTTTCGCCTGATTTCTTGGGGGGAAAAACAAGAAATTTTGTTGCCCTCTGACAGTGGCCAACACGCCGAAAATGGGCAAAGATGTCTGTTGCTATGCCGGAACGTGGATGGCAGATAAATATAAAGAGAGGAGACAAGACAAGGCTGTGATCTTGTGGTTTACTTCGATGCAGTGATGTATTTCATTCCTTTTATATGTGATGGTGACTGTGTATACGTATATGTGATGTTCCCACTGAATCAAAACCAGATGTACAATGATTGAAAATAACTTTTTTTCAGTGATAAATGGATGCTGTAATAGTTGGCGGTAAACTTAGCACAATATATGAATCATTTCTTGTTGAACAATGTTTATGATATCAAAATTTTAAAATGTAACAATCTTGTTTTTTTTGGCCCGTCTTGTTTTTTTTCGCTCTATCGCATTAGATTTGGAGTCTGCGGAAGATGTCATCCATAAAATTGACTTGCTGTGGCCTTATCAAATCTGAATTTTTCTTGAACTTCTTCCAATCGGGAATCATTAGGAAGTTTTGCTATCAAGTCGCGCATCTGAAGGTTGAAGGGCTACGGGACCTTTAAGAAAGTGAACGCTGACGTGACCTTGTCTCTTGAGGATTAGGATCAGAGACAAGACGTTTGGCATGTCTTAAGTGTCAATTTGCCTGTGGCCTTTGATTCCTTTTAAGATAAGAAATACAGGAAGTTGTTAGATGTTTAACAGAAACATAAGAAGACAGTGTCGTAAGAATCGGTGTCTGTATAAACAGATCTGTTCCCTTATTTCTACAATAACTGAAAAACGAGAAGTTGAATTTATGTACGTATAGATAGTAAGTTTCTTTTGTATCTGTTAACTGTATACATTCATCTTGTTTTCTTGTGACCTGTATTTAGCCAAGTGTGGCAAAAGTGTGAAATAAAAGTCTTCATTATTATTACAAAGCTGAGGACAAGAAAGAAAACAGGACAAAATGGAAAACTGGAGTTCAAAAAAGCATAAGAGAAGCACACTCAAAATATGTGTCAGACATACTGGGAGAAGCTACAGTTGACAAACCCAAAACATTTTGGTCGTACATAAACATGTAAGTGTGTGTGTGTTGGGGAGGGGGGTAGGAGGCTTGCCAATCATTAGCTTTCGGATTTACAAATAATGCAACCAGTGAGGTAAATGTAAACAAGGTAGTCCCGTAGGCTTTTTGAGGCTGTAGGGGCAGTGGGTTGTTAACGCACTGTGTCTAGGGCACGGTATAGGAAGGCAGAGCCCATCCCTCTCCTTCCACCGCCTTTTACCTCCCAACCAAAGTCAGGTGCCCATTTTACACCTGAGGGTGGAGTAAGGAATGTCATGCAAGGTGCCTTTCTCAAGGGCGCAACGTCTGACCGTTTAGGAATCGACCAGTGACCTCTCGACCCTGTGTCCACAAGCCTAACTGCAACGCTACCGGCGCCACATCATAAAAGAATACCCCCACTAAACTACCGCAAAACTACAAATTTTAACGTAAGTGAGACATCCTACCTCTCGGCAGCGGTTTACGCTGTCTCCCGGTAGATTTCTGTCCGTCCATCGCTGCATTACGTACGTGTGACCGACGGTACTGACTTCTGAGCGCGTTCTCTAAAGAGCCAATAGGTTTTATTGTAACACAAACGGCGCGGCTGTGTGGGGTGTAATATAGGAATAACGACGTTTCTAGGTAATATCACGGCCGGCCGTGAGGAGTGCTGTGGACCGTGCTCTTTTCCAAACCAGCCCGTATACGGGGTAATTTATGACGTACAGGCCATATAGCCTCTACCAGGCTTGGGGAGGCGGCTGGAAAGAAGTAGAAATCGGCCAAAAAGAGGAGATAAGCATGCCAAGGGAGTTTGTCCGTTGAGAGAACATTTCGCCGCACCTCAACGGACAAACTCCCTTGGCATGCTTATCTCTCTATTTGGCCGATTTCTACTCTTTCCAGCCGCCTCCCGAAGCCTGGTAGAGGCTACAGGCCATACTGTATCCCTGTAGTGGTCACTAACTACTTAAAGCGATAATATGTAAGATTTTTACTATTTTAAACATCTTTTTCTTGCGCTATAAGCCTACCTGGGTTCATAATGACATTTGGGGAGTAAAAGATCAACGTCGTTGCACCGCAAAAACGCGCCGGAAGCTGCCGAAGATACCGATAACGAAAATTGCTGTTTGTTTACATTATTCTTTTTAGGAGCCTCCTGAAAATACAGCGGGCCTGGCTCAACTTATTCTCGCGCTGCGCTGAGTCGCCGGAGAAATAGCGACGCTAATATGTTGAAAGTTATTGAAAATGACAATCTAGATGAGAAAATTTGAGTTATTTATATTTACAATTTTGGCGCAAAAAAATCTTACATAATATCGCTTTAAGGAGGTTGCTATATCCAGAACCGTGTTGGATAGTCCAAGCGTATCCAAAACCGTGCTTGGAGGAAATATACGTTCTTCTGTACGCTATCCAGAACCGTGCCTCAGATCCTAACCCTTACCCATTCAGGCTTAGAACTAGATAGACACTATCCTGGATACGGAAGAACCCCAGAGGTTCTTTCCAATCGAATATATAGTGTTGGCTTTGCAATTGAATAAAAACAAGGTAGATATTATTATTACTAAATAACATGTCACACAATGTTTATTTTCCTGATTCTACAAAGCAGTTGCCAACACAGGCAAACAGTAAACATTAAAGTAAATCAGGAGTGCCGGACGGGTTTCATGTGCTGTATTCAAACCGAATGCTATAGAACTAGAAAGGCCGACATTTGCTTGGGAGCAAATACAGCATACTTCAGTCCATCTCCCTCCCACACAAAAGTGGACTATTCCAAACTTACTCCAGTGCAAAACCTCATTAGGCTAAAAAATGACGGAGTTGAATCCATTTCACGGAATGGCAGGAGGAGGAGAAGAAACATGAGAGAACACAATATATTTCATCCATACCATGCGGTATGGACTGAAATATGATTACACGAGCCAAAAAAAATTATATCTCCCATATACAAGGCGTGGCGCTTTCCAATACAATCAAGCCAGTCTCTACGTTATTTAACTCGTTAAAGAAACCCAATTAATTTTGCTGTTCCCAGGTGCAGAATATAAAACCCACATTGAGGAAACACTCTGGTGTGATAAAATCCAAACGTTGCGTTATTGGTGCCATATAGCGAGCGCTGATCTCTTTATCGCAAGGAGACGTCGCGTTTGGAATAAATCGGGGTAGGGTTGGCAGTTTCTTCTATGGTCGGTCAGGAAAAAGGAAACATAACATTTTTCCCCAGGCCTTACAGGTGTAGCTTGAAATTGTTTGTTTGTTTGTTTGTTTTTATTTGTTTACCCAGGGTGTACATATCGCCACTAAGGCGTTTTTCAATGTGCCCTGCAGGCATATATAAATAAAATATACAAGAAAATAACAGATATAACAAAATGATAAGTCAACTTATAAGTACAAATTAAAGTCAACTTAGTACAAATAAAAGTAAAAGTACTATATAATGCCTCAACTCAGTAAGGTGGTAATAAAACAAACTTGTCAAACCAAGAGCCACAACTCATAGTAATAAAGGCAATAATACAAAAACAAATCAAGGAAATAACAAAGGAATATAACAAAGGAATTTGCATATCAATGCTGTTTGATAACAAGTTATGATGTGGCAACACACTCCTGGTTGTAAAGGCGCTTAAAGGAAGGAACAGAATCTGCTCTTTTTAAATGAGGTGGGAGTGAGTTCCATAATGTGGCACCAGTACAAGAGAGGGATTTCTTTTTATATTGAAGTCGAGCTGATACACAGTAGGTAGCGATTGCGAATCATGTAAACAACGCCGACTGACTGGTATTTCTATTAGACTCCAGCAACTTTATTTCCTGCACAGTTAGCTTCGTTGGTGTTTCAATTTGCCTCGGGCACCCTGCTACAACCTAGCCTCCATCGCAGACTTGTGGGGCGGCGGCGATGATTTTTTTTTTGCGGGGAGTGACGCGAGTTATGCCGCGGAGGGACAGTTTTGCCGCCGAGGGTGTTTGCCGGGGAGAGGGTTTTTTTACGCAAACGCAAACATTATATCTCTGATAGCAAAATTTGGCCTTGGAAAATTATCTTAGAATAGATGTGCTCAATACCATGAACACACAAAAACATCTCAACTAGGAAACTCAATTTGGCTTCTAGAAATAAAAATATCTTAAAATAGATACAGTTACATGTGTTCAAAACATATCACTTATATAACAGAATAACCCCCTTGATTAATAAGAAACCTTGGCTATATTCGATGGGAAACTTTGGCTATAGAGAAATCTTAACATAGATACAGGTACATGTACGTGTTCAAAACATATGACGCATCTACAAAAATAATCTTACTGGCCTTCAAAATCCTGACTAGTACCAGTCGATACGAGAGACGTACCCAATATAGTCGGCATTTCCTCAAATTTATACAGGTGCATGACTTATATAACAGAATAATCTCTTCGATGGGAAACTTTGGCTATATAGAGAAATCTTAACATAGATACAGATACAAGTACGTGCTCAAAACATATGACGCATCTACAAAAATACTCTTTTTGGCCTTCAAAAACCTGACTAGTACCAGTCAATAGGGACACGTTCCCAATATAGTCGGTATTTCAGAACAGAATAATATTTTTGCTGCGAAACTTTGGCTATAGAGAGATCTTAACATAGATACAGATACAAGTACGCGCTCAAAACATATGACGCATCTACAAAAATAATCTTACTGGCCTTCAAAAACCTGACTAGTACCAGTCAATAGGGACACGTTCCCAATATAGTTGGCATTTCTTATACAATTGATACAGATTTATGACTTATATAACAGAATAATCTCTTCGATGGGAAACTTTGACTATATAGAGAAATCTTAACATAGATACAGATACAAGTACGTGCTCAAAACATATGACGCATCTACAAAAATAATCTTACTGGCCTTCAAAAACCTGACTAGTACCAGTCGATAGAGAGACGTACCCAATATAGTCGGCATTTCTTAAAATTGATACAGATTTATGACTTATATAACAGAATAATTCCTTCGATGGGAAACTTTGGCTCTAGAGAAATCTTAACATAGATACAGATACAAGTACGTGCTTAAAACATATGACGCATCTACAAAAATAATCTTACTGGCCTTCAAAGACCTGACTAGTACCAGTCGATATGGAGACGTACCAAATATAGTCGGTATTTCATAACAGAATAATGTTTTTGCTGCGAAACTTTGGCTATAGAGAAATCTTAACATAGATACAGCTCAAAACATATGACGCATCTACAAAAATAATCTTACTGGCCTTCAAAGACCTGACTAGTACCAGTCGATATGGAGACGTACCCAATATAGTCGGCATTTCTGTACTGTCATTGACTCTTCCAAAAGCCTCTCACGATGAATGAGTTCCATTAACCTTTGCTGGCACGAGCGTTTGTTAGGGGATTGGAGAAGCTACCGAGCCCATCAAATCACATCAACGCAATTTCAAAGCTCAACAGACCTTTTCCAAAACTCTATCTTCACAACTTGAGTTGACATCGAAAGATGTTGTTTTTTTTAGCTTGAACATTCGCTGGTTGAATTTGGAATAGATTTTTGATAGAACCTTCTATTTTTTGAGACAGGTCAACAAATCACATCAACGCAATTTCAAAGTTCAACAGACCTTTTCCAAAACTCTATCTTCACAACCTGGGTCGACACTGAAAGATGTTGTGTGTGAGTCTTTTTTTTTAGCTTGAACATTCGCTGGTTGAATTTGGAATAGATTTTTCATACAACCTTCTATTTTATGAGACAGGTCAACAAATCACATCAACGCAATTTCAAAGTTCAACAGACCTTTTCCAAAACTCTATCTTCACGACTTGAGTTGACATCGAAAGATGTTGTGTGTGAGTGTTTTTTTTTGGCTTGAACATTCGCTGCTTGAATTTGGAATAGATTTTTCATAGAGCCTTCTATTTTTTGAGGCCGGTCAACAAATCACATCAACGCAATTTCAAAGCTCAACAGACCTTTTCCAAAACTCTATCTTCACAACTTGAGTTGACATCGAAAGATGTTGCTTTGCTTTTTTTTAACTTGAACATTCGCTAGTTGAATTTAAAAATGGATTTTTCATAGAACCTTCTATTTTATTGAAGCAGGTCAGCAAGTCAAACAATTTCAACGCAATTTCAAAGTTCAACGGACCTTTTCCAAAACTCTATCTTCACAACTTGAGTTGACATCGAAAGATGTTGCTTTGCTTTTTTTTTAGCTTGAACATTCGCTGCTCGAATTTGGAATAGATTTTTCATAAAAAATAGAACCTTTAATTTTTTGAAGCAGGTCAACAAATCACATCAACGCAATTTCAAAGTTTAACGGACCTTTTCCAAAACTCTATCTTCACAACTTGAGTTGACATCGAAAGATGTTGTGTGTGAGTGTTTTTTTTTCGCTTGAACATTCGCTGGTTGAATTTGGAATAGATTTTTCATAGAACCTTCTATTTTATTGAGGCCGGTCAACAAATCACATCAACGCAATTTCAAGTTCAACGGACCTTTTCCAAAACTCTATCTTCACAACTTGAGTTGACATCGAAAGATGTTGCTTTGCTTTTTTTAGCTTGAACATTCGCTGGTTGAATTTGGAATAGATTTTTGATGGAACCACCTATTTTGGAGACAGGCTGTTTAATGGCTTGGTGAGATACGAAAATGGAATCGTGTACATAATTTATATTTTTGACGCCACGAAGCAACGAAGGAGCAAAATTGGAGGAAAAAATTCCGAAATTCGCCACAAACTCTCAGAGCCCGTGGCCCGTTCTAGTTGGAAATTTAATTTGTGAAATAATATTAATACGAAGAATAGTGTTTACCCTCGCATATGGTCTGCTCTGTTGATTCTTACTCAAAAACATTCATATGGTGACAGGAGTCTAAATCCCTCCTGCTATTAAATTGCAACATGATGTAACCCAACACCAGTTACCATGCTGATAGACGTCTGGTTCAGGTCATTGACCTTATTTGTTTGGAGAAGAAGAGGAAGAAGAAGAAGAAGAAACAGAGCAAAAACAATATGTTTTCCTGCAGTAAACCTTACGAAAGCGGTTGCCAAGCTTTTTTAGCTCTTTTTAATGCTACAAATGATTCCAAATTATCGTAAACATTCAGCCACAAGTAACCAAAATAGCCGCAGGCAAGCCGCTATACATAGATTGACGAGGAAGGCACGTTTAAAACCGGCACTTCCTCCACAGTATGATAAACTGTCTCTAGTTATGAGGCTTTACGTTTGAAGTACGGCGATGTCACCAGTTCAGATTTGACTGCCTGTTAGATTTATGGTCGTTTCCGTGCGCGCCATCTATAACGTTAACGACCGGGCTGCTGTATGATATAACCCGCAGTCGGTCTTAACTTTTACCGCTAGCTGGTGGAGATTACGTAAGTCAGCTGGGTTCGACACGGCAATGAAAGGCTAGCTCAATGAAGCACCGCTCGACTTAGGTTAGGCCAGAACAGGTAAATTGTATGGATGGCATCCTGTGCAGACACCAATCTCATGCGAGAGCGAGAAAAAACACAAGACTAGAAAGGTAACATTTGCAAAGCAAATTCATAATGTTTACCTTCGCATACATGTATGGTCTGCTCTGTTGATTCTTACTCAAACACATTCATATATATGGTGACAGGAGTCTAAATCCCTCCTGCTATAAAATTGCAACATGATGCAACCCAATACTAGCTACCATGGTGACAGACGTCTGGTTCAGGTCATTGACCTTATTTGTTTGGAGAAGAAGAAGAGGAAACAGAGCAAAAACAATATGTTTTCCTTCAGTAAACATAATTATCCCTCAAAAGATGTATATTTCTTAAAATAATATATGTACAAATACAGATCATAAACCATGCAACAAGAATTGAAGCAACAAAACGTTAAAACATGTTGCCACGAACAACTCTTTTATTGCTTTTATTCAAGAAGTCTTAAGAGTGATACTAGTGTGGGAACCTAGCATCACTACAACTAGTCATAATTATTAAGGGTACCACACTAGTGACGTCTCTTCTACAACTAACGAAGAAGTAAAATCTGAGATTTTATACCTCCGGACTTTTTATTGTATATTTTTATATAGGGTTTTAAACAAAGAATTTATCGAGACCGGACACCCCTCTGTGTGAGGGGTCATATACGTGGACCAGACCGAGAATAGCTTAAACACGCCAAAGGTCAACGGTCGCGACTACTTTCACGCTCAAAGGGGTGTTTTGGGGCCACCAAAAGGCACCATTTTCACGCCCGAAAACACATATACAATAAAACAAAAAAACGTGCATCATCTGCAGCCCAATAGCAAAACATATACCGAGTCTCAAAAGAATCCGTCCACCAAAACGCGAGAAACAGCTGCGAACATGAAAATCTAAATTTCTCACAAAACCCTTCCGCAGAAGGATATCTCCTCCCCCGGAGGTAATTATTAAGGGTACCACACTAGTGACGTCTCTTCTACAACTAACGAACTAGTCTGTCTTCTACAACTACACTCAAGGCTACCACATGTCACATCTTCCCCTTTCCAGTATTATCATGTGGACCATTGGGGAACAAAATTTATTGTTTGGTTGGTTTACTTTTCTATCTATCAGGCGAAATGTCATCCATAAAATGTAATAACTGTGGCCTAAGTCAGGTAAATTCTACATGAATGAATGAATGAATGAATGAATGAATGAATGAATGAATGAATGAATGAATGAATGAATGAATGAATGAATGAATGAATGAATGAATGAATGAATGAATGAATGAATGAATGAATGAATGAATGAATGAATGAATGAATGAATGAATGAATGAATGAATGAATGAATGAAAGAATAATAGTAAGAATGAATGAATGAATGAATGAATGAATGAATGAATGAATGAATGAATGAATGAATGAATGAATGAATGAATGAATGAATGAATGAATGAAAGAATGAAAGAATGAAAGAATGAATGAATGAATGAATGAATGAATGAATGAATGAATGAATGAATGAATGAATGAATGAATGAATGAATGAATGAATGAATGAATGAATGAAAGAATGAATGAGACTTTATTTCCGTGTCGTGCGCTATCCCGCGCCCAGCCCGTGTGGGCTTATACGACACCGATTCAATAAATCATGTATTTGGGGTATGATAAAACTAACAACACAAGTTACGAGGTATTTCACCCAGCTTGGGGCAGTACAGGACTTGAAAACTCAAAAATCCATGGTCATTAAAGACATCCAATGCGATTTCTGACCAGCAAAACTGGAAATATTCTGAATAAGGCAATTTTTATGATATTGACACATACTGCTTCACATTAGCAAATTTCAAACGTGTTTCATACGTTCGGTACTCAAAACTGCAGAAACAAACCCCAAGATGAGTCCTTTATTTTATGGGAGGTACCTTAAAAATCAGCCCAGGGCCATTCCAGTAACCATTTTCCGTCATAATTTGGGGAATTTTTGCTCCATGAGGGTCAATATACATTGGGACAGTGTGGTTTTAACTCAGTATGTTGATAAATGACTAGAATATTGGCTTTGAAAAATCGTGTTTCCAAGCCCTAAAACTGCTCTGGATGCCTTTAAAAATCTAGACATACAAACCAGTGAACGTTATGAGCCAAGCGGATTATTTCAAACAAAAACAATCTCTTTGAGTCTCGCCACGGAGGTTATATTTTCGGTGCCCTTTGCTTGTGATTTCGCCTGTGGACTGCATAACTCGAGACGTTGTGGTTGAATCTTTATGATACGTGATATGTGGGTGGGTGTCGGCAAAGCAAGGACTGTTTTTATCATGAAAGTTCATCTGTGGTAGACAATGTTGAGAGGGGTGAAAGAGGTTATTTACATCAGGGCCCATCACCGCGACGGGGGCCGACACCGTCTACCAGATACCTTTGACCCATACAGTGTTGACGTCACACTTCAAAGAAGCCACGTGACAGGCCTCACTGGGTCAGTCTACTGAGGAAGACCAGAGTGCAAACCAGCGAACGTTATGAAAATGGGTAGTACATTCGGTGCTACCGATTCATGGCCACTTTGACTTTAATCAACGACTATTCGGCAATCTTTCTAGAGTTGAAACAAATCCAAATTGAAAAGAACCATGAACATGAATTTTCCAGCAGTAAAATCTTAGCCCTTTCTTGTTACGTGGCTCTTATACGAGAGTCATTTTCGGCCTTGACCTCTGTGAAACTTTATACGTATCAGCTAGTAGAAACCATGGGATTGGGGACACTACCAACGAAATGGTTCTAAATCTGTCTAGAGTGGAAACAAATCCAAATTGAAAAGAACCATGAACATGAATTTTCCAGCTGTAAAATCTTAGCCCTCCTTGTTGGTGGAGTGACACTTTTCGGCCTTGCCCTCTGTGAAACTTTATACGTATCAGCTAGTATAGAAACCGTGGGATTGAGGACACTACCAACGTAACTAAATAGTTCTAAATCTTTCTAGAGTGGAAACAAATCCAAATTGAAAAGAACCACGAAAATAAATTTTCCAGTAGTGAAATCTTAGCCCTCCTTGTTGCTCTTACGAGTGCCATTTTTTCTGCCGTACACTTTGTGAAACTTTATACGTATCAGCTAGTATAGAAACCGTGGGATTGAGGACACTACCAACGTAACTAAATGGTCCATTACATCTTCCTGGAACGCGACTCTACATTCCACCGAGCCTCAGTGTTCCCCTGTGATGATCCCATCAAAACTACACCATACATGTCCGCATCTGTGGCCCTAGCGGCGCCCGCTAGACGATTCAAATTGTTGGGACGTGTGTGGCATACATGTAGTGTGCCTGGAGACGTGACCTGGTTTAGATAGTGTACGTTTCTACCCTTAGGCCACACTGATTTAATTTTATGGATGACATCCCTACGCGCATTGATTTTCGCCTGTTAGTCAAGAAGAAAGAAAGAAAGAAAGAAAGAAAGAAAGAAAGGAAGAAAGAAAGAAAGAAAGAAAGAAAGAAAGAAAGGAAGAAAGAAAGAAAGAAAGAAAGAAAGAAAGAAAGAAAGAAAAGAAAAATCACCTCCGACGAGGCTCTGGCCTAGGTACCAACCTCCATAGTCTATGGTAGCTAGCGACAACAGGGAGACGGCGGTAACTACGGAAGATGGCACCCAGGCTGCCGAAGCTCCACGGGACTCAAGAACTCGGTACACTGCCGACTCATAAATGCCAAAAAAAAGGCCTCCATGTGCCGGCTTGTCGTAAAAGTCGCTATATATTCCCGCAAATTCATAACACCAGCATTGTATTCCTGTGGTGTATCAGCATTTTGTGGCTGGAATTTTTTCCTTCGCCCGCTCGCACCAGTTTGGGGATCTTCAGAAAATGTCATCCATAAAATTAAGTCAGGGTGGCCTTGTGTATACTGAAAGGCGTTTTTTTCCCAGGAACCAATAGGACGACTCGCTTGAACTGGTTTATAAGGCCCTCACAGGGCACTTTTGATGTCACTAAGCTAAAAATAACAGTGCATGAAACGAATTCTTTAATAGGAGATCCGTAGAATTTGAAACAAGTACGGCGATGTCACTGCAGTTTTAAATGCCAAAAAAGGTATGAAATGCTGACTAAAATGTGCTAATGTGAAGCAGTATGTGTCAATATCACAAAGATTGCCTTATTCAGAATATTTCCAGTTTTGCTGCCCTGAAATCGCATTGGATGCCTTTAATACCACACTCCACCAGAGATGTATATAGCATGTATCAAAAGCTTTTCCTATCCAATGAAGGCAGAAACTACAGGACAATGCCTGAGCTCAATCGATATGGTCAACTACTTTCAGAAATGACTGTAGGCTTTTGTAATGTGAAGAGGGCTTTCAAGTAGTCTGAGTTTTTAAGTGTTTTTATCTAGAACAAGACTGGCAATGAAAACATACATTGCCATGGCGACGGTGGTTGCTGTTAGGGTTATTGTTTGCATGGGGCTGCCATTAGTTCATGATTTTGAGAAGACTCGGTACCTGTTAAACTCTTATTAGACAGATACAGTGCACGCCTCCCATGAGTGTATAGTGAACGAGCCCCGGGGTCACAGAAAGTAGGGCCATCCGGGGCAGAGAGGTCTTCCCAAGGGTTTCCAGGAATGTGAACATAGATGTGGGTCAGAGAAATGCCTGTGGACATTCCATTTCTGTGGGCAAAATGCCTGTACCATTTCTAGAATTCTTGCAAACTGCACACAAAACTGTACCATTAGGCTCCTCCCTGAGACGTCGCCAAAAAGTGGTCAGATACTAATTGCAGCCACTAAGAGAAAGTTCAGACGCAGGTAGAAAGAAGAAGTCTAAAGGAATATTACTTGGGCAGGCAAGACAATCGACAAGAACTTCCCACCCATCAGTTTGTTTAAAATGGACAGGTAATAAATTTTTTAATAAAAGCTTGGCCTCTCACTACCAAACTGCATCGCAATATCAACGTCAACGCCTTAGGAATTACAACACCCGCAAATTAATTTTTGAATGAAAATGATAAAAATGGCTCAACATCATGCATCATTCATTAATATATAATTACATGGTTTCTATTTTTTGTGGAGCGAACATCATTTTTAATATTCTTTTATAAGAGGAGTGGCTTGAAGTCACAACCAGTATGTTTTATTTCAAAGAAATAGCTAGAATAAACGGATATTTAATTTGTCATGATTAAGGCCTGAGGAGGTCATTAGTTTTTAACTGAAAATGATAAAAAATGACTCAATATCATGGGTCATTCATTAATATATAACTACATGGTTTCTATTTTCTGTAGAGCTAACGCTATTTTTTCATATCCTTTTAAAGCGGAGTGGCTTGAAGTCACAGCCATTTAATTTGTTATTATTAAGACCTGTGGAGGTCATTAGTTTATAACTGAAAATCATAAAAATGGCTCAATATCATGCGCCTTTCATTATTTCATAATTACATGGTTTCTATTTTCTGTAGAGCGAACGCCATTTTCATACCATTTTATAAGCGGAGTGGTTTGAAGCCACAGCACTTACTTTTTATTTCAAAAAAATAAACCCTCTTCAATTTGTTATGATTGAGGCCTCGGGTGGTGATTTGAGCAATACATCAGTCGAGAGAAGAGTTTTATAGCAAGACAAGGGAAATCGTTGATTTCAAACCTCCGGGTTTTTTTGTGTTCTATTGGTTTAGGTTATTTGTTTGTGTGTAGTATGAATTTACTATGAAAGCTATGTGCGTAATATGTTTGTATGTGTTTGATGGCTACTGACGGTTGGTTCGGTATGGACTGTTGATTAACGTGTCTGACAGTCTGCACCGTCACCCGCGCCATTACCCGCGTCATTGCTGCGCCGTCACCCAAAATTTTTATCGGAACCAGACACCCCTCTGTTTGACCCCTTTTGAATGCTAAGACCCAAAACTGCAACCGCCCCATTCCTTAACAACATGGTAATTACCATTTTCAGCATGGCGGGGGTGTCCGGAGCACTTAAAAACCTTTTATTTCGACGCCCATAAACACATATGCAATTAAACAAAAACGTTCTGCATCATCTGCAGCCCAATAGCAATACGTATACCGAACCACAGACAAATCCGTCCAGCCGATCGCGAGAAACAGCTGCTGACAGAAATGTTTCGAACCATAGTAAAACCTCCTCGCGGAAGGATATCTCCTTCCCCGGAGGTAATAACTTGTGCTGCCGGCAAGGGCCCGGCCATATATGTCGCACGTACGTTGTACGATTGTAAACCGTTGGGCCAATCTTTGGATAGTCGTGCGAATATCCTGCTAAATTCAGCCTTCTTGTTACGAAAGCCATCACTTAACAGAGACGGTGGACGATATAAACTCCCTGGCACGTTTGATCAATTGCCGACGTCACGTCTCCGTAAAGTCTCGTGCGAATAAGGTCACGTGTCTGTAACCGTAACTCTCGCGAGATTACGTTTGCGGAAGTGATTTGTCTTTCATTATCCTGACGAAGGCAACAGTGGTCGTTGAAAATTTGATCTCTGTTTTGGAATAAAGTTTAACATTTTACTATCACTGATTACTACCAACACAGATGAACTAATGATGAGAAAGTTATCTATCTACAAAGTTACCCACATGGCGTATGACTTTGATGAAGATAAGCGCTGTACCATCCTTCTTCCTAGCGCTATTCCTGGCACGATCTTTCCTGGTTCCGCACACAAGAATTACGATAACCCCTATGATTAAATACTAGTACCTCTGCGGCGCGCGTGTAGCCTTGAACGGTAGAATCAAAACTTTTCCTGTGCAACTCGTGAGGAATACATTCTCAGGCCACAGCATTTTTATGGATGACATCAGCGCATGGATTTTTGCCTGAATTTTGAAGAAATTTTGTCGGTCTCCAACGGTGAACAACATGCTGAAAATGGACAAAATGTTGTAAACGCCTATCGGTTCAGAAACCGATCCAGCAAACTTGAGGCACAATTTGTCGCATTTGATGGCAAGTGTTGTCTAAGTTGTTTCATCACGTATGAATAATCTTTTCTACAATTGTTAATTGAGATATAGACACATCTACAAGGACAGGTGATACTGTTAAATGCAGAAATAAAGACCTGTTGGTTGTGATATCATGTTTTGTCGCCTCAATTCTTGTTTAACAAGGTTTACGATCTCAAAACCTGAAAATGTAGGGATCTTGTTTTTTGGCCCGCCTCGTTTTTTTTCGCCCCTATCGCATTAGATTTAGAGTCTGCGGAGGATGTCAGCCAGAAAATTTACTTGCTGTGGCCTCCTCTATATAATTCCCCGTGGCACAGAGAGAAATCCAGGAAAGTACCGGTCATCTAAAGTAATCCTAGTAGGTCGTGTTCAGACTGACCGGTGACTTCTAGCGGGCACACAATCTAACACTTCTTCACTTCGTGTGTCAAGTCTCATTTGGTACCTTTATCCATTTTATAATTGATTGTACACTATACAATGATAAGCCCCCATTGCTGTTCACTTTTCTTTCCGTTTCAATACATTAGATCCTGTAGATAATTCAATTACATTCTCAGGGGAGATGACCAATACAGTACTAGTGTTCAAATAGGGAAATACATTTAAGAATGTTTAAATCTTAGAAACTACATGTTAGAGGAGGATCCATAAAATTCATTTACTGGGGCCTAACATATAATTACCTTCGCCAAGAAGGTTATGTTTTCAGTAGCGTTTGTCCGTCTGTCCGTTTGTTTGTCTGACTGTCTGTCTGTGAACAGCATAACTCAAGAAGCTTAATATGCATTGTCATGAAACTTGGTAGGTGGGTAGGTCTTGATGAGACCTAGAAATGATTAGATTTTGGGCCCCCTGGCGGATTTTGTTGGTACTGCAGCAGAATTTCCGGTTTTGATATCTCGTGATCTGGACATGCTAGGGTCACGAATTTTGGTTGGTAGATAGCTCTTGGGGTAGGGAATAAGTGACATGGGTTTGGGCCCCCTAGCAGCTTGTTAGGCACATGATATGCATTTCCACCCTTCATGATAGCAACCGCCTCGTATCGTTACTTGCAAGTATGCATCAGGAGAAGTCCCTACAATCCCACGTAAGCACCCTCCCCTGCCCACTTCCACTCTAATGACAGAGTCTGACAATCAATCTTCCATTTGACTTGATTACGGCCCTGACCCGATCATAGGTCGAGACACGGTAGAAGGCCAAGATCAAGGACTTTGCTCGTACAAGAGAAAAATACGAAAATTCGACGTTAGGAAAGTTTTGGAACAAAAGTTTCTTTAAAACAAAAATATCCCTAAAACAGAAAAGAGTTTTATGCCAGTGAATCCGGCTAATGTATTGTAATGTGAAAGGGAACACACCCATAACAAGGCGAGACGGTCAGCTTTGGCAGAGCATACAAAGTTTACTAAGGCACGGCTCGCCAAGATATTCCACGTGTAATTATGATTGGGGCAAGACAGAATGTCGACTAACCCAGTATTAGGGAATGAAGACATTGCTACAATCGGGGGGCCGTGATTGGCTACAAGTTGAGTAGACATGCACCGTGCACGTGAACAGAGTTTTCCATGCAGAAATTGGGCTGAAATAAGTTAGTTTCTGGTTTGTTCTATTTCTAAACCCTGTTGGGGATATTGGTACCACGACAAATTCTCATTATGGTTTTTGTAGGGTGTCTGCGAAATATATTTTGGTATGATATCCGTTGCAGATTGGTAGCTTTGACCTTGCTATCTGACCTTGAACTTTGACCCATATGGACCACGTCCTTTTGCACTTTGTGGTAGATTTCCCCAAAACACCCAAAGCCTTTAGTTGCAATCTTTAATTGTAACTTTATTCGAGTAACAATATAAGTTTAGAACACTGCTATAGGATGTAGTTTTGACCTTGCTACCTGACCTTGAACTTTGACCCCATATGGACCACGTCCTTTTGCACTAGTGGTAGATTTCCCCAAACACCCAAAGCTTTTAGTTGCAATCTTTAATTGTAAGTTTATTCGAATAACGATATAAGTTTAGAACACTGCTATAGGATGTAGTTCTGACCTTGCTACCTGACCTTGAACTTTGACCCCATATAGAACACGTCTTCTTCGTTCTAGTGGTAGCTTTCGTAGAACACCCAAAGCTTTTAGTTGTAATCTTTAATTGTAAGTTTATTCGAGTAACGATATAAGTTTAGAACACTGCTATAGGATGTAGTTTTGACCTTGCCACCTGACCTTGAACTTTGACCCCATATAGAACGCGTCTTTTTTGTTCTAGTGGTAGCTTTCGTAGAACACCCAAAGCCTTTAGTTGTAATCTTTAATTGTAAGTTTATTCGAGTAACGATATAAGTTTAGAACACTGCTATAGGATGTAGTTTTGACCTTGCTACCTGACCTTGAACTTTGACCCATATGGACCACGTCCTTTTGCACTAGTGGTAGATTTCGTGAAACACCCAAAGTCGTTGCAATCTTTAGTTCTCAGTTTATTATTTGAGTCACGATGTGAGTGTAAGTTTGGAAAACTGCTTTAGGATTACTTTTACCCCGGTGCTTTTAAATCAATAATTATACTCTCTGTATCGGGTATCACAGCGTAAAAAAAAGCGGGATTTACAATGACGATAGATGCCAGGTTTAAGTCTGGAAATGGTCTCTTGTGATATCTGATGCTCCAGACGAGCATTACCAGACCTGGCATGTATCCATGTGTTGTTGAAACAATCATTCCCAAACGTACCTGTCACATTTACCAGGGATATATGTAAAGCTCCCTGCACAAAAAGTAGGATTTACGAATAGTAAAAGGATTACGGAAACGTTTACACTTTAAAATCCCTTGGTTTTGTGCAAATGATCCGTACTTTGTTATATTTACCTAAGGAAAACATATTGTTTTTGTCTGTTTTTTTTCATCTTCTCCCAACAAATAAGGTCAATGACCTGGACCAGACGTCTGTCACCATGGTAACTGGTGTTGGGTTACATCATGTTGGAATTTTATAGCAGGAGGGATTTAGACTTCTGTCACCATATATATATGAATGTGTTTCAGTAAGAATTAGCAGAGCAGACCATGTGCGAAGGTAAACATTATGTATTTGCTTTGCAAATGTTACCTTTCTAGGTTACAACTGATTTACCAACCTGATGTAAATATACACTGTTCCTGTCTAAGATCAATTTTCATGATATCCCCCAAGGCACGTGGGTAGCGAATGCCAGGTTAACTTCCAAACATTTGCACAAAAGACACAGAAAGCACTTGACGTGAATTAAATTAAAGCAGAACGGTTGGTTCTAAAGAATCAAGGCCACAGCAAGTAATCTTTATGGATGACATCAGCGTGCGCATTAATTTTGGCCTGATTTTGTAAAAAAAAAAACTAGAAATTTTGTTGCCCCCTGACAGTGTTCAACATGCCGAAAATGGGCAAAGATGTCTGTTCCCATGCCGGGACGTGGATGGTAGATAAATATTAAAGAGACAAGGCTCTGGTTTAATGTTTTAATCTAATAATTGACTTTTACTTTGTTTGATGCAGTGATGCATTTCATTCCTTTCATATGTGATGTTTCCACTGAATCAAAACCATTTGTACAATGATTGGAAACATATATTTTCAGTGACAAATGGATGTTGTAATAGTTAGCAGCAAACATATCACAATATAGGTATCATTTCTTGTTTAACAAGGTTCATGATGTCAAAATTTGAAAATGTATGAACCTTGTTTTTTGTGGGACTCGCCTTCTTTTTTTCGCCCGCTCGCATTAGATTTGGAGTCTGCGGAGGATGTCATCCATAAAATTTTCTTGCTGTGGCCTAATTAAGGTATGTGACTATCAAGGGAAAACAAAACAGCATGATGATGTTATCTTTAACTTATGAGAGGCCTAGGGGCGACGCTAGTAGAATGATTGAGGTGGAAGGAAGGGCATGAAAAGTTGGTTGCTGACACCTACGATGGCGCTAATGTTGCTTGAGAGGGGTCCTATTTTATGCTTGTGTAAAAGCTTTTCCGCATATATTCATGGGTGCAACAGCAAATACGAAGTCAGTGTACGTATCTTACTATCGCAACATGTCAATGCGAACGTCACTTTATAAAGAAATGAATATGTATAAGCAAAAGCTATCAATTATCTCAGAGTCTATGCTTTAACTAAATTAAAGGCATCCAATGCAATTTCAGGGCGGCAAAAGGACGTGCAGCTAACTAAGGCAACCTGTATGATATTAACACATACTGCCCTACATTAGCACATTTGAGTCAGTATTTAAAACAAGCCCCAAGATTAGTCCTTTATTTTCTGGGTGGTACCCTTAAAATCAACCCAGGTCCTTTCACCCAGGTAACCGTTTTTTGTCAGAATTTTGGTCATCTTCGCTCCTTAAATATCGGTACACATTGGGACAGTGTTGTTTCAAATTAGCATGTAAACAAGTAAAATCTGAGATTTTATACCTCCGGGCTTTTTATTGTATATTTTTATATGTTGTTTACAACAAAAATTGTTGCGCGCCGCAGGACTAGGGTTTTAAACAAAGAATTTATCGAGACCGGACACCCCTCTGTGCGAGGGGTCACCTTCGTGGACGAGACCGACAATACCTAATACACGCCAAAGGTCAACGGTTGCGACCACTTTCACGCTCAAAGGGGTGTTCTGGGGCCACCAAAAGGCACCATTTTCACGCCCGAAAACACATATACAATAAAAACAAAAGAACGTGCATTATCTGCAGCCCAATAGCAAAACATATACCGAATCTCAAAAGAATCCGTCCACCCAAACGCGAGAAACAGCTGCGAACATGAAAATCTACATCTCTCACAAAACCCTTTCGCGGAAGGATGTCTCCTCCCCCGGAGGTAATAAGTGACTAGAATATTGACTTTTAAGAATCTGGTTTCCAAGCCCTAAAAACTTTAATGTGAGATACATTTTAACGAATTTATAACTGAGAAGAGTACTAATTGTCGCCAAGAGGCTCTTTCTATACATGTGTTTATATCCATGACATGATGGCATATGTATGAGCATGTGGCGACACATTAGGCCACAGCAAGTAAATTTTATGGATGACATCCTCCGCAGACTCAAAATCTAATGGGAGCGGGCGAAAAAAAACAAGGCGGGTCAAAAAAACAAGGTTCTTACATTTTAAACTTTTGACTCAATCGTTGTAAAAATGGTTTTGATTCAGTAAAAACATCACATATACACAGCCACCATCACATATCACTGCATCAAAGTAAGAAACAAAACATTAAATCAGAGCCTTTTTTGTCTCCTCTCTTCATAGTTATCTGCCATCCACCTTCTGGCATGGGTACCGACCACTGTCAGAAGGCAACAAAATTTCTTGTTTTTTTTCCAAAATCAGGAGAAAACTCATGCGCGCGCGCTGATGTCATCCAGAAAAATTACTTGCTGTGGCCTTAGGTGTGTAATGTATACCATTATGTGTGAAGCGTGGGCGACACAGTAGGGGGGGGGGCTAATTCAATTGAGTCAGGAGGGATACAATTCACTGAGTACTGAGTGTTACCTCACACGGCAATAGAGTGGTTGAATTACAGTAAGTATGTCCGAAAGAACACTTTTACTTTGTATTATTAATTCATATCTTTCCGATATCAAGTATATAGAGGTACAAAATAGGAAAAAATGAAGGCATTTTGTCAAATTATACCATTTGTTTAAGCATTTTGTCAAATTATACAATTTGTTTAAGTAAGTAAGATTATATACTACATCTAAACTGGATTTCATTGAACATACGGCAATTCAGATATTCTATTTCCTTATCCACACACTTGAAAGACTGACCAAAATGAAGACTTTGGAATAAAAATGCTGCAACCAACATGAATGGCTACTAAAATATACATTTCGGTAGAAAAGACCCCAAATAGACCAGGTTTGTTAAGAAAAATTACAAAATATAAACTTACCCAGTCAGTGAGGTTTTCTTGGTCGGTATGTGTTTCAGACGCAGCCTGTGAGAGACAAGAGTATAAAGCAATTAATAGCGTCATATTTTACAACTATGCCGAGTCAGTTGCAATTGCTATGGGCATGCGTACCGATCTTGCGAAATAACGTTTGTCACATTACCACTATAGTGTCGCGGTATGGCCTTAATAAAAAAACGTGCACAGACTGTTAACATGGCATAATTCACATTAATTTCAACAAAAGAAGTCGAAGATCTCATACCTACGTAATATGTAGAGTTTTGTGAATTTCCTGTTTTGTTCAATATTGTGAATTTATATCGCTGATTTTTTGTGAGGTTGTGCATTTTCCCACTGGCATGCATAGAGCAGGAAATTAGATAATCTTTTCTTGTCCTATTTGGGACCTCTGACTTTAGTGTCCCCAACATGTGGAAATTACAACGGAAACACAAGCAAACATACAAACATACACACCTAAACCAAACTTCCGTACACGGCGGTATTACAAACTAGCAATCAACGACATCATACTAAAGTAGCTTTCATAAATAACCCCACACATTCCTAATTTTTGTTTATGTTTCCTTGTTTACTACTTTCATTACTACTTTTCATTATTGTAGATAGTATTGTATCGTATTGTATTTTATTGTTTTGTTTCATTTACCCGTTACCTAAGTTATTTCTTATTTATCCGATTTATTTGAATCACGTTATGAAGGGAGGCCTCCTCATAAGCATTTTATGCTTCCGGCCTCCCTGCACTGTTACATTTCATTTATATTTTCTTGTATTTGTATTGTTACATTTTGTTTTAAAGTGCGAAATAAACTGAACTGAAACTGAACTGACATCAAAAACACAACTCATCCGACTTAATGTATAAAATCATCTACTGGAAGCTACGGTATTTGCGTCGTCAGCAAATACATATCTTTCCGATATTGAAGATTACATATATTCAGAAAAAATTGGTTACAAGCCTAGTGAGCTGTGATATGATACGATTATAGTACACAAAATATAACCTCCAATTTTCATGGAGGTAACAATCCATATAAAGCACACACGTGGTATATCGAGTATTCAAAAATACATCAATGAGTTGGTATTGGTCGGAAAAGACACTACCTGTAAGTTTTAATATAGAACTAGTCACATGGATATAGTTTCACTGTTTAAAGTTGAATGCTCATTAAGAAACATGTGAAAAATTATAATTACAGTATATCTATTACATTTGTTAATGCTTATAATGTTACTAGTCACTTAATGTACTTGTAATTTATGAATAATAAAGTTTAAAATATGGAGTATTAAGTGACGTCAACACAAGAAATCAGATAGCTTAGTTATTATATAATATCATGAATCATCTTTTTCAGCTATGACGTTATATTTGCTGTAAATATATTAACGTTAATGTAGACAGTATCTATGGGGTATTTTGATTTTAAGAATGATCAGTTTTGATAGTAGAGTGTTTCGGTTAATTTAGTAATGTTAAAAGATTTTCCTATATCATTTCAGAACTTCTGATTCTTACTCAAACATTTATACTGAATACCCAACGATTTACAGTTGCCGAATGATTTATATCGCCGTTAGTCTTGTATAAACGAACGCTCATTTGTTGTTTTGTCATCTTCATACTTGTAATTTGTATTCTATGTCAGTGGTGTGATTGATATTAGCTTCGGCTAGAGTTTCCACCTCTGTGTCTTGTACCATGTCTTGTACTTCGTTGTTTCAATAGATAATAAAAAAAAAACTTCTAGCACTGTTCGACCGGCAAAGTTGCTCGCAATCGTTCGTCTTTTCTGACTCGACGGAGCAGAAAACGTGTATGTGGAGCCCTCAGATAACTCTGGACCACTTGACCAATCGTCGGTCTCGTTGTTTATGGCGTTTAATCGAACGCCTGAAATACCGCGTGCTTTCCCGAAATAGATGTCTTGTCGTCGTCCATTTGCGAAGCGAGTAATTGGAGCTATCCGCTGCGGAAATGCCTCTTTAGAGGAGACTATACGCTCAAGGAGATATCCATAAAACTGCTTAGCCTCCTGTGCAGGCCTCCGGAAGGATGGGAGTTTTGATACTGCGTTTAATCATGCCCGTAGCCAGGGGGGGTTCGGGGGGTTC
>NW_017804476.1:550296-558399 GCF_001625305.1 Branchiostoma belcheri
CAAGGCTCAAAGGTCCACTTTTTATGTAAAGGTCCACTTTTTGGTCCACATTTTATGTAAAGGTCCACTTTTTGGTCCACATTTTATGTAAAAAAAACTGCTCCCTTTGTCATTGAATAAAAATCTATCTCTGATTTTTTCTTGGAAATCCTCTTGAAAATGCGCGAAATGCCATTTTAGAAGGTTCATTTTTCAAAATTGTCCGGGGGAGCATGCCCCCGGACCCCCCTAGGAACCTCGAGGTCCCCTCAAGCAGCGGGAAGACCCCCCCCCCATTCAAAATCCTGGCTACGGGCATAGTTTTGTAGATTTTTTAAACCGTACATTTGCCGGGCATCCTACAACCAGCCGCCCAGAGAAGGTTTGTACCCGCTTTCTTCGAGCCGAATGCAAAATGCTTTATAAACTGGTGGACGTACCAACCACAAGTATCTGATACCAGCCCAGAAAAGAACAAGAAACAGTCATGCCTTCCAATATCAGAGTTATCAACCAAGAATTGAGGTATTCAAAAACTCGTATTTCCCCAGAACTATCGTAGACTGGAACTCGTTGCCACCAAGCACAGTAGGGGCATCGTCACTAGAAAGCTTTAAACAACTCCTGCAATTAAATGTGCAAAGATTGAGTGTAACAAGTCATTCGGTGTGATATAGCTAGCTGCCGCCGCGCCGCGTGCCTGCGAAGATGGTGTGTTACGCCGAAGGGCGGTGATACCGGCTATACTGATACAGATACAGATACAGAATGCAAGCAGGCTCCGTGGTGGCTACAACCCTTCTCTGGGCGGCTGGTTGTAGGATGGCCGGCAAAAGTACGCGTTAAAAACTCTACAAAACGCAGTGCAAAACTCCCACCCGCCCGGAGGCCTGCACAGGAGGCTAAAAACGGGTTGGCATTGATTAGAATGATGTGCCGTTCTCATTGATTTTTAGTCCCAGGACGGGAGTACTGTAAAAGGACTGCAGATGGTTTGTTTTACTCTGCAGGGAATGGCGATTGCATCATCAGGGGGGGACCAAATCGCTATCGGGGAGGGCGAAATCACAGGGGGGGTGAAATCGCTGTGACACCCGCCCAACCGCTGCCGGGCGATGTCCTTGGTGCTGAATTGCGGGATCGAGGTACGTGGTACGTACATATGGTACGAGGGAGACATTGGAGCTCGCCCCTTTCAAAGTGGCTGATGTTTAGCCTCCACCAGGCCTTCCTACGGGGGTGAGGATCGTAGAATCCGGTAATAACTGGCCAGGAGAGTCAGTCTGTGGGAGGGTTAAATGCGCGGGAAAATGAACTCCCCTCGCCAATTTTTCACCCTATTGGGCGATATTTTCCTGTTTTTGAACCCGCATTGTTAGTCCGGTGGAGACTAGGTGATGTTAACCCACCACCATGGACACGGAAAAGACAACTTGAACGTCAGCATGAAAGTTCATCTGAGTTGGTAAATTACATTATGAAAAACTTAAACTGTTCTCCAACTCAAAATTTGACTCACCAGAAATTTTCGACTGAATCACTTGGATGCCGAACGGGATTACTTCGGGAGGGGCATGGGGGAGGCCATGTGCATCAGGGCACTTCGGCCATCGCTCAACCGGGACGGGGGGCGATATCGACTTCAGACAACCTTTGACCCTTTGCTGATGTCACACGTGGGAAAAATCACGTGTCCACAGCATTTTGGTCAGATAGCTGAGGAAGACTGAGTGATTCATTCGAAAATTTCTGGTGAGTCAAATTTTGAGTTGGAGAAAAGTTTAAGTTTTTCACAACTTGAATGTAGTTAGAATTCTGAGATACTGAGGAGTTTCGGATCTTGAAGAGCATACCAAAGCCAACAATACTGGACTACAGGCTCACGATAGTCAATTAGGTGTTACGGCGAGTATACTGAATTTACGTTGGATTTTAGCCACTGCCTACCGCAAAGGGAGCAAATTGTATTGCTGGGGCTGTGTGGCGTAACTGCAGAGTGCTCGACTCAGAACCAAGAGGTCCCGGGTTCGAGTCCTGACATACCGCCGATCTTGTGCCCTTGGGAAAGGCACTTTACACGACTTTCCTCACTTCAATCAAGTGAAAATGAGTATTATATTTGTCCTCGGCGTTGGTGGCGGCATAAAATAAGTTGAGAAAACTTGAGTGTGCCGTCACCATGAATTGTAATAAAAAAAATTATTGTCAATTGAGAAAATTTATGTTAAAGATAACAAAAAGTCTCGCTATAATGTTAATGGTGTGTTAGATATTTCCCATTGAAAATGCCTGTCTATTAAATATACCTTTGATGTTAGGCTTTTAAACTATAGGGTATATATAAAAAAGGTTGAAGAAAACTTAAGAAAATGAGACGAATGAGTCTGACCTGAGTAATATTAATATTATTGTTGTTATTTTTTTAATATTATTGACAGACAGTAATTGATTACACAGGCTACAGAAAGTACATTAATAACCAAAATATAATCATAAATTAAAAAAAAAACTTCCTCCGACCTAGGCAATATTGTTTTCAAGCAGAATATGAATATCCAAATACAATGTGTCTAAAGACGTGAAAGAAGTCGAACCTCTATTTATGAATTTTCGTGGTTTTATCCATATTATTTTGAATTTCTCACTCTATGGATTTCATCACAGGCACCTATAAGGTAGTAACAGACATGTATACAGAAGAAATTCAAGAGAGGAAGTGAGATAACCTTTGTTGGGACCTTTGACCTAGCTTCCTATTACTGTCCCCAATCTTCCTATCATAGGGAAATATAAATACGGAAACACAAGCAAACACACAAACAGACACACCGAATACAAAATCTCCATACATGGAGGTAATAATGTAATACTATGTCTTTCGCTACTCTCCAAGCAGAGGTTTGGGTTTTGGCTTATTTTGGGCGTGTTTTTATGTTGTTGTTTTTTTAATCGTGGTTTCTTTGGGGGGGGGGTAAAAAAATCCCAGTGCAAAAAAAAAGAAACACTGATAAAAAAGCATAAAAACACCCCAAAAGAAACCCAAACCTCTGATAGCAAAGTAGTTTTTCGCATTATGTCTGTCTTTAAAAGATCTCGTATTTCAAAGAAACATGCATTAGTTATGAGTTATAATTTTTCAAGGACAGAGACAGACAATTATTACAACCGTCAGCTACAACATATGAATATTCAGATGTAATATTTCTCAACTTGCGCAGATTGTAATTGCTAAAACTCGCGGTAGTACATATTCATATCCACATTTAATTAAGTCGTATAGAGGAAATTAATCTGAGACCGGTGTGCGCATACATTACATGAAATATGCATTTTTATACGTTCCTCAAGTACTATGTACATTTTATGTCAGTTTGGATTCGGATATCATTTCATAAAAATAAATTTAGTGAAGATAAGTTACTAGATCATGTGTTTTAGTTATTCTGTATCATAATTTGATTTCTTGTTAATGTAATTAGTATTATTTACTATTTCGTTTGGGGGAGGCCCGTGAAAATCCATTAATTGGTTTCAGGCCTTCCCGGCATATTTGTCCATTTTTTAAATTATTTGATTATGTATTTCGTTGTACATGTGCAAATAAACAAATCACAAAAAAGACTACTTCTATAGAGAGAACTGAAAAGTTTGCTTTTCACAAAAAAACTTTGGCACAAAACATCTAGAAAATGATCAATATTGTCCGAAAATGTGAGAGTATTGAAGTAAGGATGAAGCATGACCCTTTACATAATTTAACTAAAACTAGAAAAAGGCCCATCCATGTTTAAAAAAGTAATATCCTTCGGACAATATTGCCTTTTTTGTGCATAAACATACTGCAAATGATTTATAAGTTACTTGCAGACAGACGTCGACATCCATTCTAATGCACTGACGCTCCTGGCCCTGAAAAGTATCTGCAACATTCGTCTATACTTTGCAGTTTCGGCAAATCGGTATGTGAGATGTATTTTACTTGTATGTATTGAACGGATGTATTGCTTTCGGTCTGTGTGTGTGTGTGTGTGTGTGTGTGTGTGTGTGTGTGTGTGTGTGTGTGTGTGTGTGTGTGTGTGTGTGTTTCCACAGTTTTATATATGTGAGGCTTTGACACTTTTTTCTATGTTGAATTTCGGGGTTTTGGGAAAGGTGTTTTAAAAGTGCTTTAGTTGTCTCCTGTGTGTAATCTAGTAAAATTATCATATCAGGGGAGAAGTACAATTTTTATTTTCATTATTCATATTAATGGCCATTTTCGTTTTTCTTTCATCTGGATCTCTGTTTCCGTTGCATACATTCACATGATTGAGATTCTTTATTGCTATGACTTTTATTACTAATTTCATGCTAATGAACGCCAGGCATGATTTTGCATTGATTATGTTTTGTCTATGTTCTATCATTTGATTTAATTTATTTACCAATTTAGTATACGTCTTTTTAATTCCCCCAGTGTCTGTTTCTATCAATATGTATTCATGTAAATCTACGTTTCGCTATGGCAAAAAGGAATCATCTGTAATCTATGAAAACGTAGCTAGAATAGTTTTGTTGTATGCTATTTTACTTTTGCACAGGGCACTTTTTGGATGCTGTGACCACCAATCCGGTGCAAAATGGGATCTCTGGTGCGTTTCATCCTTTTTGTTTTGTCCCTAAATGCCGTTACATGCAAAAGTACAGGCCACGAGGGATGCAATGTAACACAGGTCCCAATAGACCCGATAATGCACAAGTTAATGCTCTCCGACAGGAAGATAGATTGTCTAGGCAGGGGTGCGTTCAAAACAGCTACCAACTTACGAATCCTCTTCCTTGACAAGAACAAGATCGACATCATATCACCTGGCACATTTCGAGGTCTTGGCAACCTTCTCCTGCTCGATCTAAACATGAATTCTTTGGTTTCTTTGGAGAATTTTGCGTTCTCTCCACTTCAAATACTATCTCGTTTGTACCTGTCCAACAACATGATTTCAAACGTATCAGAAAATGCTTTTCACGGATTAGCAAAACTGGAATACCTGGACCTCTCCGGAAACAATCTTTCTCAGGTTCCCTTACAAGCCTTAAAATTTATTCCTAGTCGTAAACTTCACGTGGTAGAGCTGAGACGTAACAATATTAGATATATACCGAAGGATATCAAAACAATTCGCAACTTGACGTCTTACGATTTGCAAGGTAACCCCCTGCGTTGTCATAACGAAAAAACTCACAACGCTAGCGACAAGGATGACTTAGTAGGCTACCTCCTAAGATACTACGGGCTAGACATGCGAACTCACCCACCGTCCGTTGGAAAAAATATTCTGGTCAGATCATTGGAGTATTTCGGAGTGGTCCCTTCCGTTATATGGGCTCTGGAAGGGGACGACGTTGTCTTCACGTATGAGCATTCGCATGCGGGTCCGTATCACTGGTACACCCCTACAGAGCGTCGTCACGTCTACCCTGACAGGGATGGACACAAGCGGGTACTTGCGTACGTTTCTGTGGAGGATTCTGGCATCTACACAGCAGCTTTTGACCGAGGTCTAACCAGCATACGAACTGAATGGCTCCTTTGTGTCATTCCAAGACCAAACACGAAACCACAAGCCTCGTCTACAGAGCATTTCCCCGCTAGTGCTAACTGTACACATCCTACTTCCAAACCACCAGATTCTAGCGAAACCAGTATCAAACTGTCCGCTATGCTGCCTATCGGAATTCTACTCATAACGATCATATTCTGTGTCAAACTTCGTCAAAAGAAACGTCCTGCTCGCCAACAAAAATTAAACATTCACACAGCACGCGCCACCTCCCATATGACACTGACTCCCATATCTATTAGTATCCCCACACTCACAGCTTCTGTAGCTGAACGTCTAAATAACACCACAGACAGCCTAGCACCGCGAGCCCTCAACAAATTTCCCGTCGATTGTAAGACGGGAAAAGTCGCTACTCATTGCACGTACGAATCGGCCACGCCGCTTCGCAACGGTCAAGAAAATGACGGCCCAACACGAGACGTTGTGGCAGGTACTGAACGTTTGAGTAACGCCACAGACAGCCTAGCACCGCGAGCCCTCAACAAATTCCCTGTCGATTGTACAACGGGGAAAGTCGCTACTCCCTGTATGTACGAATCTGCCACGCCTGGGCTTTGCAATAGTCAAGAAAATGACGGCCCAACACGAGACGTTGTGGCAGGTACTGAACGTTTGAATAACACAACAGACAGCCTAGCACCGCGAGCCCTCAACAAATTTCCCGTCGATTGTACAACGGGGAAAGTAGCTACTCATTGTATGTACGAATCGGCCACGCCGCTTCGCAATGGTCAACAAAATGACGGCCCAACACGAGACGTTGTGGCAGGTACTGAACGTTTGAATAACACAACAGACAGCCTAGCACCGCGAGCCCTCAACAAATTCCCTGTCGATTGTAAGACTGGGAAAGTCGCTACTCACTCTATGTACGGATCTGCCACGCCTGGGCTTCGCAATGGTCAACAAAATGACGGCCCAACACGAGACGTTGTGGTAGGTACTGATAGTTTGAATAACACCACAGACAGCCTAGCACCGCGAGCCCTCAACAAATTTCCCGTCGATTGTAAGACTGGGAAAGTGGCAGGTTCGGTAGACGCCTACCCAATACGGGCGGAGCCTCCTCAGTCCACTTCGAGCGGGAAGGAAGCAGACGATATAACGGCATACGGAATAGCAGTAGCTAACCCACTGTATGTTGAGGCAGACTGAAGTAGGACGCACGCACGCACGCACACGCACACGCGCGCGCACACACGCACACACGCGCGCACACACACACGCACGCACACACGCACGCACACACACACGCACACACGCACACACGCGCACGCGCACGCGCACGCACACGCACACGCACACACACACGCACACGCACACACACACACGCACGCACACACACACACACACACACACGAACGCCCCTGAAAACATAACCTTCATGACGAAGGTAATTACAGCCTATCGTGTAACAATATTTGCTGCCCTAGTAATACGACTTGGATGAATAAATGACAAAATAATGTATAAATTTATGATATTCATTAGTGACAGAAGTAGTCGTTTAAGTTCAACTTGTTTGCAATTTTTTGTCAATAATAGGACTCATATCATTCGTATCAATCTATCAGTTATTTTGTAAATAATCAATATTTTCTATGTCTGAAATCGGCAATTGTACTTATATAATTAATGATGGTAATGTAATTTTTGAGACTTTTGTCGTCACTTTCAAAACACAAATATTGTAAATATTTCATGAAGTTATGGCACTAAAATAAATCCACAAAACTGGATAAATGCGCATTTCTTTTCTAAGCAACTATCAAGCAATTTGTATATTATGACACTTTCGTACAAAAATCAAAAGTTTTGCTGCAGTGTTATAGGAAACCGTCCTTTGTTCTACCGATACCCACCCACATACCAAATATCATAAAGATCCATCCACAACTCTGAGTTATGATGTCCACAGGCGAAACCACAAACAAAAGGCACCGAAAATGTAACTAGCTTCTTGGCGGACTCAAAGAGATTGTTTCTGTTTGAAAATAATCCGCCGGTGTAACAGCGATTTCGCCCCCCCTATTATTTCGCCCTCCCCAGCCGGGTCGAGATCTCTAGTGATTTCGCCCTTCCCGCTAGTAATTTGCCCCCCCGGCAGTCGTGTCCTGCCGATAACCTTGTTGTCCCGATTAAACTTTGTTACCCAGGCGGTATGATCTCGAAAATACCTTGATACCCTTTTTAAAGACAAGGTTTGATTTGCCGATTTAGTTTCCAGTGCTGAAGCCGCCGACACTGGACACCAAGTGTTGACGTACTTTCGGCACAGGAGATCTAGGACGGAAGCAGCCTCACCTCTGTATACTGAGTGCTGAGAAAGGAACCCGTTACTTCGGTACTTGCATTATTTACATTGTTTATCTGACATTACCAACTCAGATTACCTGCCGCGCCGTACGGAAGGATGCTGTTCAACCCCATTGTCGAATGGAATCGACCGCAAAGTGGGCGTGGCGCGGAATGCTGGTCACCCATTGGTCGCCGCTAGGCTATGTGGATGCGAAATTGATGT
>NW_017804476.1:558449-560349 GCF_001625305.1 Branchiostoma belcheri
TAACCTCAGGCCAAAGTTGGCAGTCTGAGCACTCTCAAGGACACAGCTTGTGGCGCTACATACACCGATACTCCCTCAGGTAAACAGGAATATGTGCGGCGAGTATGTGGCCTTGAAGCTGTGGTGTGTTCAACTTTAAACAACTCCTGCAATCAAATGTGCAAAGATTGAGTGTAACAAGCCGTTCGGTGTGATATAGCTGGTCCATTTTAGCGATGTTTACCATGAAAATAACGTATGTGGCTTATTTCTACCCCTGGTGTGAGTTTTTAGGTCCCGAAATCTCTGAAAAAAAGCAGAAATTTGCCCACGAAAACGGACGGGCGAGGCGTGGGGAGGGCGCTGTTGACGCCTGCATGACCCCCAAAAGGTCGAAGGTCATGGGGCACGTCCGTTGTGCAATCTTAGCCGATTTAGCTTACACTACAACGCGAACCTGTCTATATTAGCAACCGCTAATATTTCTATCTAGTTGGAAAAGCATTTTGGGGGTCTACTAGGATAGTCGGGCTGCCTGGTAGGGTTAAAGTTTGATATGTAATCTCCAAGCAGATCTATCGGTGACTACAAGATAGCATCAAATTGGCCAGGCGGTATCCATTTGCCAACCAGTTACCATTTAACACTCGTTGGGCTTGCGTTTAAAGAAAATACTTACAAAAAAAAGGAAAGACGTCCGATGAAAACACCAAACACGCCAAAAAAGCCAAAGCCTAAAGGCTACTCAGAGCGCACTTTCAAGTTATTACCTCCATGAAAAATGGAGGTATTGTTTTTGGCGTGTCTGTCTGTGTCTGTGTGTGTGTGTCTGTCTGTCTGTGTGTGTTACTTGATTTGCATAATTAAGGAGGAAATTCTATAATTACAGTGTTTTATATAATAGTTCTTTTATGCATGTAATCTATTTAATCTATGGCAGGCGGAACACCAACAGATACCAATTATGCAAATGATGACCTAATTTGCATAATTAATGTGAAAATTCTGTGACTCCTTATTGGTGAATGATGGGAATTTCATACCTCGTGACATGTGTAAGTTACTTAAAGGTTAACACCACTATACATATATTATGTTAACGTATGTGTCATTCATTTGCATAATTAATGAGGACATGTTGAAATGAAGTATGACAAAGCAAGCCCATATTTCATGGAGGTATGAGATCTCGGAACTCTTGTTTCACTGATTGTATCGTTATGTATATTTGATTTTATTTGTGGTTGTTGGTGGTCTTTTGGATGTTTTTTTTTAATTTTTTTTCTCAAGAATTTTGTCAATTCTGTCTGCCAAGGTTGATGGATTTGTTTACAATTTTTTTCCGTCACGTTCCAGAAATTGATGGAAAAACGGGAGCTGGGTGCACTTTCAAGTTATTTCACTGATCGTATCGTTATGTATATTTGATTGTTTTTTGTGGTTGTTGGTGGTCTTTTGGATGTTTTTGTATTTTTTCAATTAAGATTTTTGTCAATTCTGTCTGTTAAGGTTGATAGATTTGTTTACAAACGTAACGCACTGCAAAGATCCAGCAATTGATGAAAAACGGGAGCTGGGTAGATCCCTGCCGTGTACAAATCATGCTCCATGAATCTTCATCATTGTCATATCTACTCTCCAAAAAAATACGTGATTCGGAGCTCACGTCGGATATTACCGAGACTTCATTTCCGGTACTTTGAGCTCGTTTCAATGATTGAATTTCCGAACCATGGCTGGATGGAAATGAAGAGATTTAGTGACTGTTCCCCGGATCTGAGGACTGGCTCATAACTTTCCCAAAGCAGTGTCGAGGATATAAAACAAAACGAGTGAAGAAAACTTCTTGCTAAGGCCACACCAATTTAATTTCTTGGTTAACGGATTTTTCTAGAAAAATAATGGAGCAGGCGGGCGAAAA
>NW_017804476.1:560399-563311 GCF_001625305.1 Branchiostoma belcheri
ATAGTATTATAATAGTATAACAATGAAACGTTAAGCATATTGCTCAAAATCCTGTTGACATGCCTATGCTGTTGAGCATAGCAACAGGGAATACTTCAACCAAGGAGGTAAATATACTTTATGATATCACTAGAATACTTAATCAAATTTGTGTACCTACCATATCTGTGGTACGGTGTACAAGAGTAGACTAAGGGGCGGAAGGGGGGGATGAGATCTCCGGAGGGGGGGCGTAATCACTGGGGGGGGGGCGAAAATCGCTGTGACACCGGTATAGTCTGTAACGCGGTAACTACAGTACGCCCACTGACAGTGACTCGGGGCTATGTTGAGAAAGCGTTTGCCTCTGAAGTTTTGTTTTCTTGCTATATGCGTTTGAAGTAAAATACTGAAAGGACAGAACCTGACAGAACCTTTATCTCGGTTTCTCACTATGGGGAATAATGCTTGATTCATGTACACTCTCATTCTAAAGCTGAAAAAATGATAGATGTCACAAATAGAGACTGAGAAAGTTATTACTACATTATGATGCAGTATCTTTGACAGCGTTTGGTTGTATATGTTAGACCTCGCCGTAGGCAGACACCTTCAAATGTATCGCTAGATCCTGGTTTCACAGACATACACTGTCTCTATTTATCAATCCTCCCGCTCTAGTCCTTAATAAGGCCATGTTAATTTGATTATATGGATGACATCCACGCGCGCATGAATTTTCGTCCGTTTCCAAAAAAAAAAGATGTTTTCAAACAGAATTTAAATCATACAAGCAGCTAAATGAGCAAATAGTTGCCGTAAATGGCAATATTGAAATACTGGAAAACGATACTAAGGCCATGTTGATTTGATTATGTGGATGACATCCTCTGGGAACCCCAAAACTGATGCGAGCGTGCGAATAAAATAAAAGTTTGGCAAAAAAAGTTCCCTTCATTAGGCCATGTTGATTCGATTATATGGATGACATCCTCTGGGAACCCCAGAACTGATGCGAGCGTGCGAATAAAAAAAAGTTTGGCCACAAAAAGTTGCTTTCATTATGAAATCTACGTGGTTTTGAATGTTGAACAAATGACACAGAGTATGGTTTGACGAATAATCTAGTCCTCAAATTCATTTCTTTACATGTTCGTCTTTTTCGTTTCATTTTGTCATTCTACGACATTAGTATCGTTTTCCAATATTATTTTTTTTGTTGCAATTTACGGCATATATTTGTTCATTTTGCAGGTGCCTTGTGTGATTTACAGTATGGTCGAAAACTTTTTTTCTTTTGGAAACGGACGAAAATTCATGCGCGCAAGGATGTCATCCATATAATCAAATCAACATGGCCTACTCAAGTCAGTGCGGCTTCAGATATCAGTCTGGACATTGACGCAGATAGGCCATGAAGCGGACAATATCCAGCCTCTTCCCAAGAGTTTCCAACGGAAATTGCACTCGCTAAAAAAACGTTGGTGGGCGAGCTAAGGTGAATCGTATGAAATAATCCTTGTGGAATACTAGCATCTTTCATGGTGGGGTGAGTTTCATACAAACAGCGATGTGCTTAGTTCTATCAGCGGTGCTGTAGAAGTAAAGAAGAAATACAGGCCCATAAGTACAGAGTGCACTTCTGTTCATCTGTGGTTTCAACATAGACTCCATTTACACGATTGGTATGTGTCTGTCAACCTGGTATCCAGTCTATCGTGGTTGGGGGTGGTTTTCCTCGGGGCTGCTGAAGATCTTCCCCGCCCGACTGAGCTAGACTCCCCGGTAGTTTTTTTTAACGGCGGGAGTTCGATTCATGATTGTGGTGGGGCTAATCAAACTCCCGCCGTGAAAAACCTACCGTGGAACCTAGCTCAGGCGGGCGGGGAAAATCTTCAGCAGCCCCGAAGAAAACCCGCCACAACCACGATAGACTGGGCACCAGGTTATCAGGGATTCAGAATCAGTGATAGTTCAAAGCAGGTCGGCGAACGGGATTTCAACCAATTTGCAAGGTGCTAATCATCTCGGGATGAAGACCACAGAAGCGCCAAATCACCGTGCAATATAATAAACTACGCCCTTTTCCAGCGCAACTGCCATGCCAATTTTACTTCAATTCCAAGGTGAACGTCAGGCATGGCTTTTCGCTGATGGACTGTGAACCATTAAAGACGACATGAAAGCTATGGCAATGAAATACAACAGTTCCTAGCCGAAAACAGCCAGACGTGATACGCATTATTCAAGAAACAAAGATATTTGAGACTTTTGTAGTCAAGAGATTTGGACAATGAACAAGACTATTTCCTGAGAGGGGTGAAAGAGGCTATTTACATCAGGGCCCATCACCCTTCACTTAACCGAGACGGGGGCCGACATCGTCTACAAGGCAATGGCAAAAGGCCCCCAACTTTATTTAAAAAATCATTGCCCTAGCGTGTGCGGAAAACGAGATATCAAAAGTTAATTTTCTGCTGCAGTACCAAGTAAAGCCGGCAGGGGTTAAAGCTCGAACCATTTCTTTGATAGGTCAAGACCTACCTACCCACGTACAAAATATGACCATCCATCCGTTCATAGCTTCTTGAGTTATCGTGCTGAACCACAAATTGCGCGTCGTGCTTTGAGAGAGCTGATACGGGCCTTCAGGGAGTTTCTGGCGGCTTGCCTATTTCTACAGCACCGCCCTCCGTGGTTTGAATGTCAGTGAATGTCATGTGTATCAGTGAATGCCATGCATGTCGGTGAATGTCGTTCTATCTTCTCTCAGAGCTCTCGCCTTCTGATTCTAAAGCCTGCTCTGGTGCATCGACGAGAAGTCACGTCGTAACCGCTTTAGTCAGAAACAGATCTAGAGAGAGAATGGTTTATTATTACCTTCGTCAAGAAGGCTATGTTTTCAGGGGCGTTCGTGTGTGTGTGTGTGTGTG
>NW_017804476.1:563331-583921 GCF_001625305.1 Branchiostoma belcheri
GTGTGTGTGTGTGTGTGTGTGTGTGTGTGTGTGTGTGTGTGTGTGTGTGTGTGTGTGTGTGTGTGTGTGTGTGTGTGTGAACACGATAACTCAAGAAGGCTTTGATGGATTGTCTTGATATTTGGTAGGTGGGTAGGTCTTGGTCAGACTTCAAAATGATTAGATTTTGGGACCCCTGGCGGCTTGTCACGGTACTGCAGCAGAACTTCAGGTTTCGAAATCTCGTGATCTAGTTCAAAATAAAAACCTTCGCAGCACTAGTGCTGAATTGCGGCTTTTGTATACACAAAGTCACGAACTCGTCTTTCAAATATCATCAGGACGTACGCATTATACTTTACGAATTAGAGTCTAAAACCTGGAATATCACTAAACAGACAACGTCTAGAAACGTAGGTGACACCTTTCTGAGCCAAAATGTATCTCACATTAGAGGTTGCAATCCAAATCGCGTATTCGGAGATACGATAGATACTTAAAAGACTGTCAGATGGTTTTAACTCCAATTTATGTCACTTTCGATTGACTTAAAATTCAGGAGCTACAAATGGGAGACCCTAACACATCCCTAGAATCCCAACTGATAGCCAGCGACAGAAATTCGTGATTTCTATCAGTAGAACGGGTCCCATCCGTGAATAGTTTCATCAGGTTGGTAAGACACCGAGTAAAGAGACTCTTTTTACACAACCATTTCTTTTATTCAGCCGACGTTTCGGTGACCGTATGTCACCTTCCTCAGGGCAATTCTGACTGGTTCACATTGCACTGCAGCACAGGTGTAGCTGCTACAGATACATTCCCAAATGTACAATGTTTACATATCTACACATATGCGTGATTGGATTACAGGGAAAAAGAGTCTCTTTACTCAGTAGAATGGGTGATTTTGATTGCAATCTTTACCCTGACACATAGACCCTGTTTATGTGAAGTCACCCAAGGCGCTTTACATGTGGTTTACCCCGAAGCCGGTTTCAAGTGGCTCCATCTGAACGCTCCAAATCACATTGAAAGCGCCTCGATCCTAAACCACTTCTAGAGGTGGTTTCGAATCGGTTTTCTCGCTTCGCGATTTGCCTCTGAACGCAATGTGATTTCAATGTGACTTATCCTGGTCATGGATTACGGGGTGATATTTCTTTATTTATATGCAATACCAAATTTTACGTGGCAACAACTTAAAGAGTAGTAATTGTCAAATAATGTGTCCGTTCTAGGACGAGCTTCACTGCCTCTGGCGGGACCACGTCGGCATTCGGCCGAGATACGCTGGGAGGGGGGGGGAGGGGCATCAGCAAGCAGGTCGTTGACCTCTGACATTAATTAATAACACGCTACCTTGCGTGTTTTTATCAAACAACAATGAATGCGGTTTCGGAGAATCGTGATCGGGCACGGTTTGAAAGGAATGTATGGCACGTGGACCAGATGTGAGGAATGCGAGTTACACGAATCGCGGTTTGGGTGACTTCACATGAACAAGGCTATATAGTAAGTCCCGACTCGAATTCACTGACGCGTTGACTTCGCTAGGCCCCACGGCAAGAGAATATCATATTTTTAAAAATCATATACACTTTATCTTTTGTTTCTATTTGGACTTTCAAAAAATTGTCTTCACTGAGTTGCAAATCAATCAATAGTTCGTGCTTATAAACCTGCTTTTCTGACAAGTTTCCAGTGTCACTGACGAAAGGTAGTGGAGGCTATACCTGAAACGTCTGACCGTTTCCAAAATCATATCCAGCTGCTTGAGTAACTGTTATTCAAATTGGCTTATTTTATTACCTGGATGTCTAACCTACACCGACGCATCTACACATTAGTTTTGTTGAGTAAGGCCACAGCAAGTAATTTTTATGGATGATATCAGCGCGCGCATTAATTTTCGCCTGATGTTGGAAAAAAAAACAAAAAATTTTGTTGCATTCTGACAGTGGTCACCATGCCGAAAACGGCATGTGGATTGCAGATATCTGTGAAGAGAGGAGACAAGAGAAGACTCTGATTTAATGTTTTGTTTCTTACTTTGATGCAGTGAAATATGATGCTGGCTTTGTATATATAATGTTCCTACTGAATCGAAACCATTTGTACAATGATTGAGTCAAAATGTTAAAATGTAGGAACATTGTTTTTTTCGGCTCGCCTTCTTTTTTTTCCCCACTCGCATTAGATTTGGAGTCTGTGGAGGATGTCATCCATAAAATTTACTTGCTGTGGCCTAAAATCGGTGATGGTATTATGCAACGACATCATTCATTCCCTACGATAACTGAACTTCTATCGATGCCCCGAGTGGAAACAATTAATAGTCAGAGGATCAGAGTCAAGCCGTGAGTGCTCGGTCCATTTTTCAGCGCGATACAGTTCACCAACATAATGATAGGGGTTACAATACCTTTGAACCGTAATAATAATAGGGCCATGTTGATTTGGTTATATGGATGACATCCTCTTGGATCCCCAAAACTGATGCGCGCGTGCGAATAAAAAAAAGTTTTGCAAAAAAAAAAAGTTTTGTTCATTATGAAATCTTGGTGGTCATGAACAAATGGCACAGAATATGGTATGGCGAATAATCTACTCTTCAAATTCATTTCTTTACATTTTCTTCTTTTTTCGTTTGATTTTGGCATTCTACGACATTGGTATCACTGCGACATTTTTTTTTTGCAACTTATGGTACATTTTTGCTCATTTAGCAACTGTTTTGTTCGATTTACAGTATGGTTGAAAGCTTTTTGGGGGGGGGGGCGGCCGAAAATTCATGCGCGCGCGGATGTCATCCATATTATCAAATCAGCATGGCCTAGATATAAAGCGGACGTCATTGGGAAGGGGAACAACGTAATCCTGATTTTATATGTGAAGTTGAATGATCTTCTTAGCCAAAATAACCGTATCATCCCAGTGATAATCTTGATTGGTCGTTCTTGCTAATGCGATTTGCACTTGTATTGTATTGTATATTGGGTGATAACATTATGGATACGACGTGACTTGGCTGATTTTTAAGCAAAAAAATGTTTTCTTGAAATAAAACAAATGCATGTATATCAAACACCTCTGTACGAATGCCTTAATTTTTATACACACATGACAGTAGAGATCGTAGGACTACACATATTCAAAAAGTGCTTCCTTCTTAATTAGGTTAATTAATGACCGTATCCGACTTTGGGTACTCTCTCACTTGCTGCTTGTCTGGTAAAAACAATCTTTTCCCCTTTGTAACCTTTGTAGGGACTGTCATTTCCAATTATCAATGCGTTATAAGGCATTTTGTTCTGAAAGATGAAAGCCCCCCCCCTGAGGCCCATTTCCGAACTTGACCTTCGTATTCTCAACGGTAACTTGCCAACTAAAAATCATAGACAACCATTTAAGGATTCCCGAGTTATTTGGAGTACAACAAAAAACCTCAGCTCCAGTGACGTAAGAACCCCCCACGAAGCCCATTTTTGGTCTTGACAATGCCCATCACTAAGACAACCTGCCTGCCAAAAATCGTGAACCTCGGACCATGCCTTCAAAATTTGTCGTGCATAATCTGCCAAACAGTGCCAAAACGATTTCATAGCCTTCTCGTCAAAGGCAATCAATGCTGAGCCCTTGTGGCCAGTCATTTGCGATTAGATACTTGGAATGCAACATCTGTTGACAATGATTTGCATATCATACGCTTTTACATACATACAGGTGTCCATATTTTCACCAAAATGTCTACCAAAACAAAACACTCTTAAACCTGGCACTCTGTACAGCTCGGCTTATCCTACATTCAAGCTAAGATCACTTGCAGGCGACTTCGAATGCATCATCTGTTGATAATGATTTGCATATCATTGACGCTTTTACATACATACAGGAGTTCGTATTTTCACCAAAATGTCTACCAAAACAAAACACTCTTAAACCTGGCACTTCGTTGTACGGCTCGGCTTCTGTATCTGTATCTGTATAGCCGGTATAACCGCCTTTCGGAGTAACACACCAGCTTATCCTACATTCAAGCTGAGTTTTAACACTGAAGCTAAGTTGCTGCTTGTTAGAATGTTGTTATGGCTTACAAAAACAGACAAGACGACAGCAACAACACAGAGAAACCAGGAATAGAACACACTACCTCTGTGGCACAAAGGTTCACGTTCAGCCTTCTTCCGGAACGCTTCTAATCCAACGATCTGGCTGACAAACTGTTTTATCATGCATTCAGACTGAGTTTAAACATTGAAGCTGACTTACTGCTTGACGGCTCACAAAAACAGGTACGAGCACAACAACACAGAGAAACCAGTAATAAAGCACACTACCTCTGTGGCACACAGGTTTTCTGTTCACGTTCACCTTTTTCCGGAACGCTTCTAATCCAACGAGCCTGTTCAGGCTAGCCGACAGACTGTTTTCTCATGCATTCAGGCTCAGTTTTAACACTGAAGCTGAGTTACTGCTTGACGGCTCACAAAAACAGGTACGAGCACAACAACACTGAGAGAAATCAGGAATGGAACTCTTACCTCTGTGGCACACAGGTTTTCTGTTCACTCTCTTCGGGAACGCTTCTAATCCAACGAGCCTGTTCTGATGACTGGCTGACAAACTGTTTTCTGCTCACACGCAGAGCGAACGGTTGCGGAAAGATTATCGGGGTCCGGGAGACTCCGTCGCTGCCTGCGCTCGCTAGGCTTCTCGGTGCAAAACTGAGCACAGCCACATTTATGTACCACGTGGGGCTACGGGAAATCCTATACCAGTTTCCCATCACTTATGAGAAGTGTTTGGTTCACAGCTACAGATTTTAGAATAAATCAAGAATCAAAAACAAGAAAAATTGTTGATTGTTTCTTTTTATTGTACCATTACATTGTACATACATGTATTTAGAATTGGCTACCCTGCCACGATTTCAAATGATAATTGTGGGTCTTTAAGTAGCAATAAAGACATTAAGACGAGTCAAAATATCAGAAACTCTTGTCTTGTGAATCTGTATTGCCTTTAAATTTTATGTGTTAATTAAAACACTTGCAAAGAGAGATTGTATTGCTTGTTCTAGACTTGCACAACATCAGATCGAGTCACTCTTTGGCCCTGCAGTTTCATTTCTAATCGCCAGGGGTGCCGATTTAGAACGTTGTATAGCGACATAAGTAAAATGTGTTTTAGGCCACACCAAGTAAATTTTATGGATGACGTCCTTTGGAGACCCTAAATCTAATGCGAGAGGGCGAAAAAAAAGAAAGGCCCTAAAAAACAAGATGCCTAGATTAGAAATATACTAAGAGATGACAAATGTTAGGACACAAATTGAATGAGGTGACACAGTGTAACAAGCAAGAAGTCTTTTATTCATCATCAAAACAGCAATAAATCAGGTGGAACAGCAGTTGTCGTCCTGTCCTGTTTTCACGTCACGGGTTTCACGTCAATCTGACGATTTGAGGCACTGTAGTGACTCTTTGGTCATAGTTACAGGAAGCAGAATTTCTTGTTTGTTTTTTTTCTAGGAACAGGCCAATGCGCGCGCGGACGTCATCCATAAAATTTACTTGGTGTGGCCTTTACAGATCTTCCGTGACCACAATTTTGAGAGCGACCTTCCTGTAAACAAACCTGTACAAATGTGTATGCGTCAAGGTTTCCGTACTGACGTCACAGAGGCCAAGCCTAGCGGGCTATTTTCAGCGATAGATAGCCAGAGATGCGATCGAGTCTTTCCTTAAATGTGGGAACGTTACGAGACTGATTCAGTACCTTTCAACACAGGTTAATAAACATTGACCTCTTCTCCTGCTGTATCTAGCCTGGTATCCAGTCTGATCGTGGTCGGGGCCGTAAGAGCTCTGTCCCGCCCGCCTCACATAGGTTTCCCGGTGTGTATTTCACGAGAGATTAATTAGCCCTCCACGAACATATCGTGTTGGGGGGAAACCAAATCCCCAAGCATACTGTCTCTGATTAGCGTAACACTCCTACCGGGACGGTCTGTTGCACTGGGCGGGGGAAGCTCTTAGAGCCCCCGAAGACACAACCTGCCTGAACACCCCAATACCCCCAATCACGATCAGACTGGATACCAGGCTAGCTGTATCCTGTGTGCTATAATTGTGGCTAGGATGCAGAGGATTTAGCTTTATGCATCGGTTGTATGACATTGATAATGAAAAAAAGAACTGCATACACAACCAACTCCGGTTAAGAATGATCTATCTATATTTCAATACCTTGATTTCATGTAACTTTTTTCTGAGTATGATTGCATTGCGTACTATGTTTCTGCTGTATCCTGTGTACTATAATTGTGGCTAGGATACAGAGGATTTAGCTTTATGCATCGATTGTATGACATTGGTTATGAAAAAAAAGAACTGCGTACACAACTCTGGTAAAGTCTGATTTATCTATTTTAAAGGCATCCAGTGCAGTTTTTAGGGCTTGGAAACCCGATTTTTCAAAGCCAATATTCTAGTCATTTATCTACATACTGAGTTGTAAACACACTATCTTTATGTATGTTGACCCTCATAGAGCAAAAATTCCCAAAATTCTGACGGAAAATGGTCACTTGAATGGCCCTGGGCTGATTTTTAGGGTACCACCCAGAAAATAAAGGACTCATCTCGGGGCTTGTTTCTGCAGTTTTAAATGCCTAAAGTATGAAATACATGTACTGATTGAAATGTACTAATGTGAAGTAGTATATGTCAGCATCACAAAGATTGCCTTATTCAGAATATTTCCAGTTTTGCTGCCCTGAAATCGCTTTGGATGCCTTATAGTTTAATACCTTAATTTAGTTGTTGTTTTCCTGAGTATGAATGCATTACTCAAACTGTTTACACCATTCTAACATATTACTTGTGCCACCGAAGAAAGTAAAGCAGAACTGTAAAATTCAGGCCAGCGAGAAAAATCCATTTTCTGCTCTTTCCACCTCCAAGTTATGAGCAACATAATTGTGCCTCTAAATCATTCATAATATCATGTCTCATTTTATTTGGATGTAAAAATGATCTGGCCTGGAAAGAAATTGAGTTTTCATGACATTGAGATTAGACGAGGACACGGCCCATATAAGGGTATCTTTGATATCTTTGCTCGCCCACGGTAAAATGCGATGTAAATGTTACGATGTATATATACATGATATATACATGATATATATATATGTGAATACCTCATATAAGCCATACATACATTTATATATTCTACATATATATTGGATAAAACCTTTCTATGCTCAGGTTTTCTAAAAGGAATGAGTGCTCCAAAATACAGTGACAGACGTTATGTACTGTCTTATCTTGGAAGTCCATCTGTGTTGGTACAAGTCATTATAAAACAAGTTTTGAACTTTGAAATTTGACTTATCCAAATTTTCGAGTAAAAAAATCCAGTCTTTGTCAAGGAATGAGCAATCTGCCGCTTCCGTGACGTCACACAACTGACTCCGTGAGCAGTGGATCATAGGTTGCAGAAAGTCTGTGGCGCCCCCCGTCTCAGGGCATTACAACCATCCTTCAAAAGAGACGGGGGGCGCCACACACTTTCTGCAAGCTATGATCCCACTGCTCACGGAGTATATTGTATACCATGTATGTAGCCTGGGTACCGTTCGGTTTTTAGTTTGGCTCGTTCCCTTACTCATTGTTTTTTTTTTGGGGGGGGGGGGAGATTGACAAGCAAGAAGTTCGAATGGAGAAGTCAAAATGGTCTCCCTGCAGGCTTGGAGAGGTAAGTTTTTATTTTTTTTATTCCAACATGTAATCACCAGACGTGGTGACGACACACTAAAGTTTCTTCAACTTATATCAATGCCGCCACCAACACAGGGGACACATACATTACAGGACAATACTCATTTACACCTGAGTTAAGTGAGGAAAGCCGTGTAAAGTGCCTTTCCCAAGGGCACAAGATCGGTGGCATGTCAGGACTCGAAGAAGGAATTCAACTCGAAATGTAAGGTGTGGAATCGTCGATAACTTCTTTTCCTCAGAATTTAGACCAGAAACGTCCTTGAGTGTTTCCCGATAGTATGTACTATGCTTTTTCAAATTGTTCACATTCCGAACACCCGTGTAATCTTCCTTCTGAAAGGTACACATGATATACAGACGTAAGTTCGCCGAATACCGGTTTGTGAATACCACTGTGCGTGATCCTAGACCCAACAGAAACGTATATTACTCGCACAAAGTCGTTCTAGTTGGGCTGTAAATTTGACTTGAACTGAACTTACCATCAACCGAAGTGCCTTCTATCCTCTCAGTGAATATAAAATCAAATAGATGCCTCACAAAACAGCCCCATCTCAACACGAATCCATGTAATCTTCCTACCTACAAGGCCTTGAAAGCGAACTGAGACCTTTCTATGACAAATAGTATGGAAGACGACTTCTATGCCCTGTGGACGACAGCGGAAGGCGGTACATTTTGTAAAGTTCAGCGTGAAGACTATTTCCCTGTCCAATTTGCACGATGTGTTTGGTCCGACCTTGAGAAGATCCAAGTCATCTATTGAAGTCATCCATTCCTCCTTCCAAGTAACCTTGCAGTGGCACGACCGTCTATTATGGTACCGTGTAGCTTCTAATGCTGAATAATGATAGTGTGGTCGTGCTAATAAAGCGGTTATTCGTCGTATGTACTTCAGTAGCCATGAGTTTTTGTTACGTAAGAACTCTTACGGGGTAATACTAATCTATTAACGGGACAGTTTCAACAGTTCAGTTCACAACTCATGATCTTTCCAAATCAGATCACTCTCCCTACTGACGTTCAATTTTATTTTGTCACGCGCCCTTGTTATTCGATGCCCCCCCCCCCATCCCCTCGTCCACTTTTTTTTACCAAATTGTACCCATGACGATTCTGTCGCCATATAGATGCACCAAAATTACCACGTACTCTACATATACACGTTACAGCTTTCATTTCATCCTACCATACATCACAATACAATGCGACCTTCAGAATATTTTACTCCGCACACCAGTCCTATGGGTGTAGTTAGACCCATGGAAATGACAGCATAGTCCCGCGCAGATTGCTACAAACACTATTAAACCCACGGTGGTAATGTGTGGGCTGATGCGGTCGTCATGGGGCTACATTAATACCCTCCTAGTGGCCTTTCTATATAGGGACGACGGCTGTTGTTTTGCGAAGTACTTTTACATGTTCTCCTGAGAATTACACATTTGTTTGCTATCATGAAAATTCATCTTGTGTTGGTAGTTACAGAATTTCGAAGTTATCTCGCCTGGAGCTTTCGACCAGTCATTCTGGTCTTCCTCAGTAGACTGACCCAGTGAGGCTTGTCACGTGACCTCTCAAGTGTGACGTTCAAACTCTCCGTTCAAAGATCAACACTAGGAAAGAGCCATAATTTATGTTTACCGAAGGAAAACATATTGTTTTTGCTCAGTTTCTTCCTCTTCTTCTCCGAACAAATAAGGTTAATAACCAGGACCAGACGTCTGTCACCATTGTAACTGGTGTTGGGTTACATAATGTTGCAGGTGCCAAGCATAACTTAGTTCAAGGTCACTATATGTATATGAATGTGTTTGAGTAAGAATAAACAAAGAAGTAGTTTGCTAAGCTAGACCACGCGAAGGTAAACATGATGCATTTGCAATGCAAATATTACCTTTCTAGTTAATATAATTATCTGTGTACTTAATGATTATAAGACGTTGCTAAACTAGATTTTGGTAGAATGACACTGTGCAAAAAACAATCACAATCTGGTCTCCCCAGAGTCCGAAGTTTATTTATCAAAACAACAGGAATCCATTTGTTGTTTGGGATAGTCTAATAACAAACATGATGTACAATATGTTTGTCACTGTCATGCATTCCCAAACGCAAATGTGGAATGGATCCAATGGGGATTAACACCTGCATAACTGTTATTCTATATATTCTACCCATTGAGGTTATAATCTCATTTTCTACTCAGTCGAAATATAATGTTGCAATCTAAAAGCGCTAGCAAATGATCCAAAACTTGCTTGTACCATTGATATTACCACAAGTACACATGCTAGATTAGTGTCTAAATGGTAAATATTGATATTCATGTTTACTGGGTGTCTGATTGAAGATGAAATTACCAAAACATTCCTTGACTAACGCGTCCAATGACCTCACCACTTGTTACAGCATTACTGGATAAAAACAGGAAAACACACAGATAATCTACTATCTTTCATTTTCCTGTGCCAGTATTTGCGCGTGCATTACTTGAATAACACGCTAGAGGGCGTTTGAAGCTAAGCGCATCTTTCTCGATTAGAAAATGTGGAGTTTCTCGACCAGCATTGCAGTGAGAACAGGAAAACAAACAGACAACACTATCTTTCATTTTCCTGTGCCAGCATTTGTGTATGCATGACTTCAATAAGAAGCTAGAGGGCGCTCGAAACTAAGAGAATCTTCCTCGACTAGAACAATGAGGTTAAATACACTTGTATTTAACCTCCTTGACTAGAACATGTGGAGTTTCTCGACCAGCATCACGGCGAGGGCGGCGGTGAAAGCCAGAGCGATGTTGGGCAGGTGACGGAGTCCACCGCAGGTTGCCGGGATGGTGATGCTGTCAAACCGCTTCACAACGTCCGGGATGCCCTGGCAAACAGGTGACCTCGCGGCGTTTTCGAAACACCTCGCCTGTCCAGTAAAGCGACTGGAAAGGATGTAAAAATTATCAAATTGAATGAGAATATGTGATACATATATGGTATACAGGTATGTTGGTTCAGTATAATCTATCTGTACCAAAGTCTGTTACGTTTTACACATAAATACTCTCCAGTAAGAGGTGTAGGCTTCGGCTTATTTTTACGTCTTTGTGAGTGATTTTATCGACTTTCTTTTCGCAAGCCAAACGGTAGTCCCGCCAATTTGATACTGCCTCGCCAATTTGATACTGCCTGCCAATTTTATACTGCCTGCCAATTTGATACTGCCTCGCCAATTTGATACTGCCTGCCAATTTGATACTGCCTCGTCAATTTGATACTGCCTCGCCAATTTGATACTGCCTCGCCAATTTGATACTGCCTGCCAATTTGATACCGCCTCGCCAATTTGATACTGCCTCGCCAATTTGATACTGCCTCGCCAATTTGATACTGCCTCGCCAATTTGATACTGCCTTGCCAATTTGATACTGCCTCGCCAATTTGATACTGCCTCCCCAATTTGATACTGCCTCGCCAAGTTGATACTGCTTCTCCAATTTGATACTGCCTCTCCAAGTTGATACTGCCTCGCCAATTTGATACTGCCTCGCCAAGTTGATACTGCCTCCCCAATTTGATACTGCCTCGCCAAGTTGATACTGCTTCTCCAATTTGATACTGCCTCTCCAATTTGATACTGCCTCGCCAATTTGATACTGCCTCTCCAATTTGATACTGCCTCGCCAATTTGATACTGCCTCGCCAAGTTGATACTGCCTCTCCAATTTGATACTGCCTCGCCAATTTGATACTGCCTCGCCAATTTGACACTCGTAACCACCAAAATATCTTGGAGATTGACCATAGCATTAATACTGACCTGCACAAGGCTCGGATTTGGTCCTTGATAGCTTTGCCGCCCTTGAGGATGGTCGGTACCAGCTTGGTGATGTTGGCGACTATGGCCCTTGCCTGTCTCTTACAGGCATCAGTCAGTGCGGTGCAAGCGGTGCCGTTTTGACCAGACGCAGGCGTAGGCGTAGGCGTAATGGTTGTGTCGTTCTGAGCTTGTGTCATTTGCGCCATGACTAGAATGAGACAATAGCATGTAAAAAAATCGACACTTTTTTGAAACAGACAAAACCAAACTGCAGAAATAGAACACAACGAACAGTGTAAATATTTAACTGGTCATCCTCTAGATAACTCCTATCACGTTAAAAAATATCATTCTTTAGTTGTGGTGGCATGTCAGGACTCTAACCCGGGACCTCTTGGTTCCGAGTCGAGCGGCCGTTACGCCACACGACCCCAATACGATTAGGCTTTGACTTCACAGTTGATATAACTGCGCGCCAAAAACAGTTCCCAACGACTAACCGTCACTGGAGCATGCATGGTGACGCCCCTGTGACTCATTGCATTACCAACTCACGAACGCAATGAACTCGAAAAGAAGAAAGGCCGATAAAACATGCCTTAGTCGTCGAAACATTCGAACTTGTGTTTTCAGCATTCTAAAATGGCCCCACTAAAATGGTCAGATTGTCCTGACCTGATGTTTCTTAACGGCAACGCTGGTTTCTTCGCGCTTAAAAAGCGCAGTACCTTTTGGGGGTGAGAGCTCTAACTTGGGAAGCGGGTCATACACCCAAAAACCCTCATAGCCCACCCACCCCATACAGCCCTCACCTCGCACTCCCCCCATTAAAAGAAGCTCTACCCTTGAAACAACTAATCTACAAGCAGATCCCTCTCGGTGGCAAAAAGACAGTATCAAATTGGCCAGGCAGTATCCATTAGCCAGAGAAGCTCCGCGGCCACCGACGGGTGGGGGTCAGGACAAAAAAACGACCATATATAAAAAGCTAACGATCATTCCCCCACAAACTCTGCTTGGAGAGTAGAAACAACTGCTACCCGCAAGAAAGTTTGCTCGGGATACTACAAAAACCCCATACCCGCCCCTCAGAGTGTAAAAACATGATTTGTAAATGTCAACGGTATTTCAAATTTAAACCGTGTTCAACGTTGAGCAAAATCACAAACGGCACAAAAACAAAGGACCGAGTACGGTTAGCTATTCAATGAATTATTATAGCTAAATCAGCAATGTACATATTAAAACATATATAATACTCTTTTAGCTGTTTTTTTTTACAGTACGAGGGAACGAAACGCCGCAACACAAGGTTATAATACATCAAAACTTTTAACCTACCCGCAAACGCCAGCCCGAAGAATACTGCCTTCAACATCATGTCGTCTTGAGTAGGGTTTTCCAACGTAAATTGAGAGATTGGGCTAGAGAAGACTTCTTAGTGTGCTACTATACTTAAACGTACGGCAAAAAGACAGATGGCTACTTTAACGTGATAGTTAAACCTGTCGGGCAACTTATTAAGGCGTCAACTCTAGATCTGTCGTCCAATTTTTCAGAGGTCAACAAACGTTAGACATTTGCGTCTGTATGTATGTTTAGGCCTTGCTATGACTCGACTGTGGCAAAAAGTAGGGAAAGAAATACGCCAACAAACTTTATAAGGCTTCTTTTATAATCCATCCAAATTTGTGGAACGTGTCAGCATTATGTATATATTAATATGTCGGTCTTGCTTGGTTTACTGTTCAGTCAGATGGTGGGAATAATTGTTTAGTGACATTTTGTTAAATTGTTCATTTACTTTGCACCTCACTTCACCAGAGGGCTGACGTCAATCTTAACCAATCGTTACGATCGTAACATCACAGGCAGGTGAGACACAGATGGCCAATGACAGAAAACGTTACAAAAGGTGTCAGGTAAGGACTGACTGACTATACATTTCCCAATGTCACGAAACTGGCTTAAGACTGTACTACAGACACTGTTGCCTAAAGTCCTGGCCTGTATAAAAATCACAAGACAAGGTTGATCTCCAAGCAGATACAAGAATCCAACGCCGTTTTGGGGACATTTAAAACTTCTTTCCTGTAGTGCGGTGCGCCAAAAATAATGTACCTTTTCCTTTAGGTATTGATTTACGCCCGTCTAGATCTGTAATCATTTTATGACATGTGCTATTCCTTTCATATGGGATATGCCGCCACTCCATGTGTGATTTTGCTTCAGGGCATTGTTGTCTTCGCAGTCCCAAAAGGGACAGAGAGTGATCGTAATGAGGTGAGGGACTGATCGGGGGAGCTAGATGGTACGTTGAGGCGTGATTTGCACGTGACTGGTGACTGATTTGCACGTGACAGTTCTGGTATATCACGAGGAATTTAAAGGGGGAGGGGGGCATCATAGGTAGTTTAGCAGTTACCGTATCAAGATATGCCCTTTACATCGTGGTTTTCGTTACACAATCATTTTATTTTCATTATAGCTGTACTGTATGGCATGTCCAACAGATTTAAACATGTTTTAAGAAAACACATGTACTCTTAGTTAGTGGTTTTGATCTTAACTTAAAAATAAAGCGTGAAAAACATATGTCTGACTGACCAAGGACTTGTTGAAACTCCTTGTTCAGAGTGACAGAGAATTTGGAGTACAATGGAAAGAATCAACCCAAAGACTGGGGACTTAGACTTGGGAATAAAAAAAAGTATATTTCACCAGTGATCATAGTTTATTTCCAAAAAAACACCAACAAGTGATTACTTAGTATTACTAAATTAATGTTAGAATATCAGGCAATATTTGGTTCATAACAAAACCCAGAACTTTCCAATGACACGGCAAGCCAGTCATCATCATGCGTTCTGACACAATAATCAAAATATATATTTTACTAAAGGTAATTAGTCCTATATTCATGCATTTTTGCTTATGATTATATTGGTTACACGCCATGTCCGTTAAATTAACAAGTACATGTATTTGAATATCAATTTGATAACAAATGACATGAAATCACTTATCACCAGTGTTAAATTTTCTGAAGAGAAGTAAAAATTATGAGGGAATTGAAAAAAATGTTTCACTGTTCATTTCAAGAATTAAAAAAAAAGTAAAATCATGTATCTGGCAAACCGTTGAAATACATATACAGTACTGTATATGTGTAACTGGTTGACGTCTACTTTGCTAGTACAGTACTCATTTTAAACCACAGTGAAACTACACATTTTCGTCGCAACGGCTAACCTATTTCTTACAAATGTAGTGAATTGAATTAGCTGCTTCTTCATATCTTGTGCAAGAGAGTGAAACGTGCAATTAATTATCTTATTTGCCTAAGGCCATGTTGATTTGATTATATGGATGACATCCTCTGGGAACCGAGCGCGCGAATAAAAAAAAGTTTTGCAAAAAAAAAGTTGCTTTCATGAAATCTACGTTGTTATGAAGGTCGAACAAATGACACAGAGTATGGTATGGCGAATAATCTACTCTTTAAATTCATTTCTTTGCATTTTAGTTTTTTGTTTGATTTTGGCATTCTACGACGTTGGAATTGTTTTCAAATATTTTTTTTGCAACTTTCAGTATATATTTGCTCATTTTGCAACTGTTTTGTACAATTTACAGTGTGGTTGGAAACTTTTTTATTTTTTGAAACGGCCGAAAATTCATGCGCGCGCGGATGTCATCCATATAATCATATCAACATGGCCTAAGGCAAAGCATCCACCATTAGAACTTTTTAGAAGAGTTTCCCGACGAGCATTGCGGTCAAGATGGACGCCATGACGACCGCCATGTTGGGGAGGGCGTGTCCAGATCCACTGATGTACTTGTTGCAGATGCTTGGGACGGAGACGCTTTTCTTGTAGTCATTCAGGGTGTTGGGGAGACCGCTGCAATCCGCCGAGTCGGCAGCCGTCTTCACACACTTCTCCACAGTACCAAACTTCCTGGAATTCCATAAAGGATAAGGAGGTTTAAAGTTAAAACGCTAGATGTTCTCTCACCTAGAGCTTTCGACCAGTCACTCTGGTCTTTCTCAGTAGACTGACCCAGTGAGGCTTGTCACGTGACTTCTTTGACGTGTGACGTCAGCACTGGGTCAATGGTATATGATAGACGATGTCGGCCCCCGTCGCGGTTGAGTGAAGGGTGATGGGCCCTGATGTAAACTACCCCTTTCATCCTCCTTAAATCAGGGCCCATCAACCTTCACTCAACCGCGACGGGGGCCGACATCATCTACCACCTTTGACCCAGTGTTGAGCCCCTTATGTGTACTGTGTTGGTGTCCCTATCCCCATGTGACCCATTTGTAAAACAGAACAGGCTTTACCATTTTATCATTATGAAGCAGAGTTTGAACTGTAATCATTTTTTTTTCAACACAAAAAATTGGACGTACCCACAATGTTACGAATATCACAGAAGCGGTGGATTGTTCATTCCTTGACAAAGACTGGAGTTTGAACATGTGGGTACTAGTCGAATTTCTTGTGTTCCAACTAGCTTCATTGTACCAGGCCTACAATAGCTTGATAGGTTTCACACATGTCTGTAAAAAAAACTTACAAGCATAGTGTCTTCAGGGTGTTGGTGATGGACAGTCCGCCGGTCAGGATCTGGCCCGCCAGGGAAGTGACGTTAGAGATGATGCCCGCCACCTCGCTGGAGCAGGCCGACACTTTGGCGGCACAGGCGGTGTTGTTCCCGCCGGAACCGCTAGCTTGTGTCGCGTTCCCTCCAGACGGAGCTGCGGTGGTGGCATTCCCAGCCGCCGAAGCCAAAGTGAGCAAACCTGTGAAAAGGAGGGATGGTTGTAACATCTGGCAACAGCGGTATCTTATACTTCTTGAGAATCAGGGGTTTTTCTAAACAGGGGAACAAGGGAGCTACTCCCTCATGTAACCAGCCAGCTCCCTCATATCAATTTTCAAATTGAACCCTTGTGAGTGTTACTCTTATTAAAAAATCCCCCCTCGGTCACTTCGTTCCTTGCCATGCTTGCGATCTGCTCCCTCATGCTAAATTTTTATAGAAAAACCCCTGAGAATTGTATATGAATGGTCATAAAGTAGTAAACTAGAAAGGTGACATTTGCAAAGCATTTACCTTCGAATGGCCCAGCTTAACAAACTACGGCTTTGTGTATTCTTACTCAAAGACACTAATACATATGGTGACCATGCAGCCCCTCTTGAACTCAGTTCTGCATGACACTTGCAACATTATGTAACCCAACACCAGTCACCATGGTGACAGACGTGTGGTCCTGGTCATTGACCTTATTTGTTTGGAACGGAAGAAGAAGAAGAAACTGAGCAAAAACAATATGTTTTCCTTCGGTAAACATAAAAGATGCGCGTGCTGCAACCCCACTTCATTTCGCAAGAGGGCGTCACTGACACATTACTAGTATGTGTAACGTATGATCATGATGACAGGTGGTTCCCATGACAGATTGGTCGTTTGACTGTTAAATTGTGAATAAAATACCGCCTGTCAGCGAGATGATGGATCACTGTGAATGATCTGCAGGAATTTGACACCCTTTCAGTTCACGCTTCAGTTCCTCTTTTCATAAGACCACTCCGCCGCCATTTTGTAACATATAAGAACGGGTAAAACTCGATGTGTCGGTTTTTAATAGCTTGTCAATCATCCTCGTATCATTGTTGCGTATTCACCAGTTTCCCATCCCCAGAATGCATTGCGATAACATGGGTCTAAACCTCATTTGCATAGGACAGGAAGGCATAGGAATTATCCTGTTGACGTTAAACAGCTTGTTTTTCACTGTGTTTTTAGGTGTTTGGGCATTACCAGTATCATTCCGATGCCTTTCTGTCCTATGCAAATGAGGTTTAGACCCCTGTTTTCGCAATGCATTCTGGGGATGGGAAACTCGTGAATGTGTTACATATGTGTGTTATCTAGATCTAAGCTCCTCTGCTGAATGTTTGCAAAATGAATTTTTTAAATGAATTACGCTCCTTAGTTCTTTTAGTAACGGATTTTATCCCTTTGAAGCGACAATCTTAACTTGGATGGAAAAGGGACAAAAGCAGCCTCTACCAGGCTTCGGGATGCGGCTGGAAAGAGTAGAAAGCCTGGTAGAGGCTAGGCCAAAACCCCATGTGCCCTTATCATCACAATCCATTGCATCATCCAAGCGCAATCATGCGTTAGAATTAACATTATCACTTATCCATCTATCTATTTGCACTTATATTTGTATTCTGTATACATGAACATGTAGTTTATTGTATGTGACTTTTCATATGGGTCGTACGCCTGATATAAACAGTAAACAATGACTGACAGATTGAACTACAATGGCAATTGTAGATGCATTCTGTTCAACATTCACCCGACTTATTTTCTGACGGAATTCGTTTCATTTCGGTGACTGCAAAACAACAATAGACCACTCCTCTCTGAAACAGTGCGCCCTGCATTCATAAATTATTCAAAGTGGTTACAATGCCACGCCCCAATCGGTAACCCGGTATTTCGTACCCGATGCTTCTTAGAGCGAGAATTATCCAACCGGAGGACCTGTTACTTTCTTGTTAGGAAAAGACGTGCCGAAGCTACTTTGCGATCGCGTAGCGCGCTTCAATACATGTATTTTCATTTACTGTTTTACTCATCAAATGCATGCCCGCATGGTGAAAATATATATATGGGTCAATCTACGTACAAACAGATGTGCATTTCTTTTCTTGTCACCTCATCGCACATTAGATGAGCAATAAAACATAAGCACTAGCTAAAGGTGTGTAAAAAGCAGCCAAAACGTTATACGCGAGTTTAAAACATTCTGATACAACCGTGCACGAGTCAGATGGAAAGATTCCTTTGTTGCAATGTACTGCATGGGTGTATTATTTCATCAAAAACCGGTCTATTTGCACATAATTGCTATGACGCCATTTGTCCCAGGGCTTTTTTTTCTTCATTCCTTACAAAGTTACATCCTAGCCAGAGCACCACTGTACCACCTGGCCACAAAAAAAAACGCCCACTCCTACCTACCAATCGACATCTCATCCTGATTATATAGACCAGAAGAAGAACGTGAGATGTAATAATACTACAGGTTTTCTCACCAAAGCTTCTCTTTTGGGCGTAGCGTTTGTGTAAGCCATCACGAAACCGCCGGCGAATGCACTTGGGTACACGGCGCCAGCGTTGACACAACCCGACACGACAGCGTCCGAGCGTGCGGCATACACTGTGCGACGCATCACGACCGCCAACGCATCACGAATTTTGCGGGACACGCCAGACTTGCAATCCGAGTGATGCTGCGCCGGATTACGATAGACGTTCGCAACGCATCACGACCGGCAACGCATCACAAATATGCGGGACACGCCAGACTTGCAAACCGAATGATGCTGCGCCGGAGTTCGATAGGCGTTCGTGATTGCTGTAACGAAATCGCCGGCAAACGCACCTCACGGGTACACTGCGTCGGGTACACGGCGCCAGCGTGCACAAATCCCGATACAAAGGCGTCCGAGCGTGCGGTAGGCACAACATTCGACGCATCATGGCCGGCAACGCATCACCATCCTGCGGAACAGGCACGGCCTGTCACCCGACCGACGAATGCTTCGCATTGACACGATGGGCGTTCGTCTAATTCACCGGCGAGCGCAATTAGAGGCGCGGCACACCCTGCCCCCGCGCATTTACGCAAGAACGCTACGTCAAATGTAAAGTCAGAAAAGTCAAGCATGGAGAAAAGAGTTTGGGCTGCTGTAGTGAAGTCACTGTAGTCAGCGTAGTGAAGAATACCGAAAGGTGACAGATATGGGAAGCCCGATTTTGTAGTGGTAGTACATGTAGTATCTGTAGTCAGGACTGTTAGAAACATGAAGAAAAGAGTTTGGGCTGCTGTAGTGAAGTCACTGTAGTCAGTGTAGTGAAGAATACCGAGAGGTGAAAGAAATGGGAAGCCCGCTTTTGTAGTGGTAGTACCTGTAGTATCTGTAGTCAGGACTGTTAGAAGCACGAAGAAAAGAGTTCGGACTGCTGTAGTGAAGTCACTGTAGTCAGTGTAGTGAAGAATACCGAGAGGTGACAGATATGGGAAGCCCGATTTTGTAGTGGTAGTACCTGTAGTATCTGTAGTCAGGATGATAAAGAAAAGAGTTTGGACTGCTGTAGTGAAGTCACTGTAGTCAGTGTAGTGAAGAATATACCGCGAGAGGTGACAGATATGGGAAGCCCGATTTTGTAGTGGTAGTACCTGTAGTATCTGTAGTCAGGACTGTTAGAAGCACGAAGAAAAGAGTTTGGGCTGCTGTAGTGAAGTCAGTGTAGTAAAGAATACCGAGAGGTGACAAATGGGAAGCCCGATTTTGTAGTGGTAGTACCTGTAGTATCTGTAGTCAGGACTGTTAGAAGCATGAAGAAAAGAGTTTGGGCTACTGTAGTGTAGTCAGTGTAGTGAAGAATACCGAGAGGTGACAGAAATGGGAAGCCCGATTTTGTAGTGGTAGTACCTGTAGTATCTGTAGTCAGGACTGAAGCATGAAGAAAGGAGTTTGGGCTGCTGTAGTGAAGTCAGTGTAGTCAGTGTAGTGAAGAATACCGAGAGGTGACAGAAATGGGAAGCCCGCTTTTGTAGTGGTAGTACCTGTAGTATCTGTAGTCAGGACTGAAGCATGAAGAAAGGAGTTTGGGATGCTGTAGTGAAGTGAGTGTAGTCATTGTAGTGAATAATACCGAGAGGTTACAGAAATGGGAAGCCCGCTTTTGTAGTGGTAGTACCTGTAGTATCTGTAGTCAGGACTGTTAGAAGCACGAAGAAAAGAGTTCGGGCTACTGTAGTGAAGTCACTGTAGTCAAGAAGTGAAGAATACCGAGAGGTGACAGATATGGGAAGCCCGATTTTGTAGTGGTAGTACCTGTAGTATCTGTAGTCAGGACTGAAGCATGAAGAAAGGAGTTTGGGATGCTGTAGTGAAGTCAGTGTAGTCAGTGTA
>NW_017804476.1:585659-588619 GCF_001625305.1 Branchiostoma belcheri
GCAATGACCCACCGACATCATGTATGCAAATTGGTGCTGTTGCAGCATAATTTGCATATCTGACAGCGAAAAAGCTTTTTTTGGGTCAAAAATAGGAAATTGCTAAACGATGAGCATTTTTCATACAATAAAACTTTCATCAGATGCGCAATGACCCACCGACATCATGTATGCAAATTGGTGATGTTGCAGCATAATTTGGATATCTGACAGCGAAAAAGCATTTTTGGCTCAAAAATACGAAATCGCTAAACGATGAGCGTTTTTTCCAAAATACTTTCATCAGGTGCGCAATGACCCATCGACATCATGTATGCAAATTGGTGATGTTGCAGCATAATTTGCATATCTGACAGCGAAAAAGCATTTTTGGCTCAAAAATAGGAAATCGCTTAACGATGAGCGTTTTTTTTCCAAAATACTTTCATCAGGTGCGCAATGACCCACCGACATCATGTATGCAAATTGGTGATGTTGCAGCATAATTTGGATATCTGACAGCGAAAAAGCATTTTTGGCTCAAAAATACGAAATCGCTAAACGATGAGCGTTTTTTTCCAAAATACTTTCATCAGGTGCGCAATGACCCATCGACATCATGTATGCAAATTGGTGATGTTGCAGCATGATTTGCATATCTGACAGCGAAAAAGCATTTTTGGCTCAAAAATAGGAAATCGCTTAGGCCACACCAATTTAATTTGTTGGTTCTCGGATTTTTTCAGAAAAAATATGAAGCGACAGGGCGAAAAAAAATAAAAATAAAAACAGGTCTAGGCAGCCTATTATAGGCTTAAATGCTACAAAATGAGCCATGAAGTCAACACAAAAGGCTGGGTCAAAATTTAAACATTGAATTTTGAACTTTTAATCAAACCACTGCAATGATAGATGGGAAAACTGTAACAACTAGGAAGAAAAGGACTTTCCTCAACTGTTGGGGGGCAAAACATGAGCATTTTTCAGTTGATTCAGGACCAGAATCAAATTTTTTTTTGCAAATCAGAAAAAAACGAAGAGGCGAATCCGAGAACCAACAAAATTAAATTGGTGTGGCCTTAAACGATGAGCGTTTTTTCCAAAATACTTTCATCAGGTGCGCAATGACCCACCGACATCATGTATGCAAATTGGTGATGTTGCAGCATAATTTGCATATCTGACAGTGAAAAAGCATTTTTGGCTCAAAAATAGGAAATCGCTAAACGATGAGCGTTTTTTTCCAAAATACATTCATCAGGTGCACAATGACCCACCGACATCATGTATGCAAATTGGTGATGTTGCAGCATAATTTGCATATCTGACAGTGAAAAAGCATTTTTGGCTCAAAAATGGGAAAATCGCTAAACGATGAGCGTTTTTATTCGAAAATACTTTCATCAAGTCGTCTTTTATATACTGTAGAAATCAGGCGCGTTTCACGTGCGTTGTACGTGCGGAGCAATTGGTACGGTGCACGTGTGTTCTGTGTCATTGAGCAGGTGAACTGGGATGTGCTACATGCGCTGTCCGTACAGCAATTGCCCATGAGAACAGTTCACAAAGTCAGTGCGTTGTACGCTCCGTGATAGATTGTACGGTGCACGCGCGTCGCCCGTACTCGCACGTCACAGTACGGGTAGTGAATCCGCAAACCGCACGCAGAGAAAGTTTTACATGCACTTAGGGTTCTACGGCGTGTCTCCGTGCTCCCGAATCCGTAGGATTCCGTACGGAGGCATACTCACCACTTACGGATCCCTACGATTGCCCACGTTTTTGAACGTAGACAGCACTCAGATGCAAGTACGGAAGGTTGAGACTCAGGCTTTATAGCTAGATAGACCATGGACCAGGTTGAAGTTTGCTGAAAAATAGTGTTGCTCCGCCTACAGAGGGACTGCCTGACTCCCAAGGCAAGGCTAGACCAGAAATAAATGCCATCACATACAAATTCTGTATCAGCTCTTAACAATTAAGGTTCTCTCATGATGATGACTAGTCTACTACTTTTTTTTTGCACTCACGATTTTCTCCGCAACATCGACTACACTACACAACAGCAGCCCGATTTTGTCATCTTCTCAATGGGTCTGACTACAGTGAGTACACAGATTACGACTTCAAAAGACCGTCTCGCTTTTCTGTGACCTCTAGATCTCGGTATTCTTCACTACACTGACTACAGTGACTTCACTACAGCAGCCCATACACTTTATGTTTCTAACAGTCCTGACTACAGATACTACAGTTACTACCACTACAAAATCGGGCTTTCCATTTCTGCCACCTCTCGGTATTCTTCACTACACTGACTACAGTGACTTCACTACAGCAGCCCAAACTCTTTTCTTCGTGCTTCTAACAGTCCTGACTACAGATACTACAGGTACTACCACTACAAAATCGGGCTTTCCATTTCTGTCACCTCTCGGTATTCTTCACTACACTGACTACAGTGACTTCACTACAACAGCCCAAACTCTACGTGCTTCTAACAGTCCTGACTACAGATACTACAGGTACTACCACTACAAAATCGGGCTTCCCATATCTGTCACCTCTCGGTATTCTTCACTACACTGACTACAGTGACTTCACTACAGCAGCCCAAACTCTTTTCTTCATGCTTCTAACAGTCCTGACTACAGATACTACAGGTACTACCACTACAAAAATCGGGCTTCCCATATCTGTCACCTCTCGGTATTCTTCACTACACTGACTACAGTGACTTCACTACAGCGGCCCAACCTCCTTTCTTCATTATCCTGACTACAGATACTACAGGTACTACCACTACAAAATCGGGCTTCCCATTTCTGTCACCTCTCGCGGTATTCTTCACTACGCTGACTACAGTGACTTCACTACAGCAGCCCAAACTCTTTTCTCCATGCTTGACTTTTCTGACTTTACATTTGACGTAGCGTTCTTGCGTAAATGCGCGGGGGCAGGGTGTGCCGCGCCTCTAATTG
>NW_017804476.1:588931-590255 GCF_001625305.1 Branchiostoma belcheri
TCTTCGGCTGTTTTCTGATTAGCCCAGTTAAAAAACGGGGGTAATTCAACCAGGCCGGCTATGTTGTCTATATGCAATCAGAAAATAGCACATAAAAGCTCCCAAAGACCCTGAAGACCCCCCAAACCCACAGTTTTTGGCATGCTATGGAGGCTACTGCGAAGAAACGTTCTATCTTAGATCGTTGCAAGAAATTGGCACCTGATAACTTACCTGCCATAAGAAGTACTCCAAGGAACATCGATGAACTAGCCATCCTTCTGTCTTCTTAGTGCTTCGGGAATAGAAGTCTCAGAAAATTGAACAATTTACGGATGTCCCTCTCGTACGTTGTCGACTCGACGACTGGATCTTAATTGGAGAGACCTGTTGTCGTAATAGCGTTTTGACAGGTGTAATTATGGCCGTACCACTTTTAGGGGGTGTGCAACACTATCCTTCTGTTAAAAAACGTACACAGACAACGATTCAGACCTTAAAAACGTACCCAACCTACAATACGTCGCATGTTTCCCGAAGTGCGTTTCTTTGCTGTATTTGAAGACTTTGCTGAGAGCCATGGTGTATTTTTAAAAGTTTCAGCCACCCCTTTTCGCTTATACCAAATAGACTGGTCTCATTGCATACAAGAAATTTACAGGCCAATGGCCAATAGCCGGTTTTTCCACCTTTACATTTGTCTAAAACCTTAGGGATCCTTTTTAAAATCTTATGAAACAGATGTTGAATAAGTTTAGACTACCGTTGAACTAAAAAAAAAACATAGTAAGAATTTCCAACCATTGCTTGATGTCCTATTTTATGACCACACCTAATATTTTTAAGTGTTTTTTGGGTGTGTCAATCTATATTCAAGCGAATTGACCGAATAAAATCAAACCTGGAAAATTTATTCCGAATACATTGTGTGTCTCAATCGGTGAAGAAAGAAAAGTGGACAATACTTCAAATTTCGCATTACGAGATTGCCAGCAGATCAAATTTGAAACTTCGAATTCTGTATAGTTATCAAGTTATTAATACCTATACTAAGTACTGATCATGACATACACACTAAATGATTCTATAAGATTTTACGAAAGCGAATTCTGTGTACAAAATAATACAATAGAGTTTCTTCTTTTTGAATTCACAAAAACAAAATCTCACTTGTCCTGTAAGTTGTCTGTTTTCGTGACATCATCTTGACTGGCAACAATCAGACTGTACCAACATGAAAGGGGTGTGTGTTAGGCCAAAAGGAAGTCAGGACATATGTTTGCGAGCAGAAAACTAGTTACTAGCATTTAACAAGACAACCTTGTATCGGTTGTTTGCTAGTCTA
>NW_017804476.1:590275-637059 GCF_001625305.1 Branchiostoma belcheri
TTCTGTATAGTTATCAAGTTATTAATACCTATACTAAGTACTGATCATGACATACACACTAAATGATTCTATAAGATTTTACGAAAGCGAATTCTGTGTACAAAATAATACAATAGAGTTTCTTCTTTTTGAATTCACAAAACAAAATCTCACTTGTCCTGTAAGTTGTCTGTTTTCGTGACATCATCTTGACTGGCAACAATCAGACTGTACCAACATGAAAGGGGTGTGTGTTAGGCCAAAAGGAAGTCAGGACATATGTTTGCGAGCAGAAAACTAGTTACTAGCATTTAACAAGACAACCTTGTATCGGTTGTTTGCTAGTCTAAATACAAACATCTACATCTATACAGAAACGACCTTGCACATTTCTGTTTTTGGGACAGCAGAATTTTCCATACTGTAGAGAATTAATTACAGGTCAGAGCAGCACATAATTGGTGTACGTTTCTCCACTTCATTAAGTCTATATCCAAATCCTCTTGAGTTGTTCAGCGTGTCGTCTATCCTACTGAGACGAGAAATCTACTTTTTTTAATTAAACTTTATTATTTACAATGTAACAATAAAAGAGATACATAGTTGACATACAATCGTACGGAATGATACATAAGAAACTAGTTCCACGATCTCATACCTTCGCCAAATGAGGTTAGCCTTTATGGCTAAGAAATTATAGATTAATTACTGATTGTGCAAATGGGATCCTATATTGCATCAATTATATCTGTAGATCATATTCTACACCAGAAGACAGTCTTATGTTATCAAAGAATGCCATTATAGTATTTCCTCATAAATTATGCAAATGAGGTCCTTATTTGAATAAGTTATGTTTAATTATGTTCACCTTTACATAACTTTCAAATATCCCAAGTATGAAATTCCAGGCAGTTACCACTATGTAATTATAACATTTTCTCATTAATTATGCAAATTAAGTCCTCATTTGCATAATTGATATCTGCCTGTATTTCTGCCGTTCTCAATTACGTATGACACATGCTTGAATAGTCCTATCATGGAATGCAGCTGATTAATAGCCTTTCCTCATTAATTATGCAAATTACATCAATATTTGCATAATTGTAATATCATTATGTCAAGCATCACTTCAGCTACCTACATGCCAAAAATCACGACGATCCATCCAGTGGTTCTTGAGTTATCAGCCTTTAAACATTTTTCAACTAACGCCCCTGCAGTTCCAGAGCAAGCAGCTAGGGGGCCCAAACGCACGTCACTTCTTCCCCAGCACAAGAGCTACATACCATGCAAATTTCGTCACCCCAGCATGTCTAGATCATGAGATATCAAAACCGGAAGTTCAGCTGCAGTACCATAACAAGCCGCCAGGTGGCCCAAAATCTAATCAGTTCGAGCTCTCATCAAGACCTACCCACCTACCAAATATCAAGATAATCCATATAAGCTTTCTCGAGTTATGCTGTTGACAGACAGACAGACAGACACACACACACACACACGGCCACGAAAACATAACCTTCTCCAATTCTTGGCGAAGGTAACAAAGACGTTTTAACAGGAGTTATCTAGATAGATATCAAGTAAAATGTTGCCATTGTTTGTTATGTTCTATTTCTATCGTTTTGTTTAGTCTGTTTCTGAAAAATGTAACCTACTTTTGTATAGAAAGGCTATGTTGAAATTTGTCATATAAAATAGCCAAAATTTACCACACATGTATCTTCTAACATGACGGAAATATACAAACTTGTTAAGTTATTTAGACTATCCTTCATTGCGTGTGGCGTAGCGGCTTGACTCGGAACCAAGAGGTCCCGGGTTCGAGTCCTGACATGCCACCGATCTTGTGCCCTTGGGAAAGGCACTTTACACGTGGGAAAGGCACTTTACACGACTTTCCTCACTTAACAAGTGTCCTGCCCTGTATTTGTATCTGTGTTGGTGGTGGCATAAAATAAGTTGATATAACTTGATCTATGAGTCTACCGTCCCCATGTTTCGTCATGAAATGTTGGAATATAAAAAAAAAATTGCCGTTTATGTGACGTTGTAAAATCGTCTCTAAAAACAACACTCCACTTTTTCAGTACTTCAAGTGTTATTACAAGTCAAATACATGAGAAATTGTGGTGTTAAGAACCATGAAGATAGATATGACCATGTAACCTTAATTCCACAACAAACAATAAAACATATCTTTACCAGAACACATGCATCTGTACTAAGTATGGTGTACAGAGAAACCTAGTCTAAATATATTGGACGTTTTGCGTGTCTGGCGATGCTCATACAGTCTCTACCCTAAAGTTCTAGTTCTATCATTCAGTTTGCAAATCTCAATTCCAATGTGCTTCCGAAATCTGTCATGATGATTATGTTTACCGATGGAAAACATATAGTTTTTGCTCTGTTTCCTCTTCTTCTCCCAACCAGTAAGGTCAATGACCTGCACCAGACGTCTGTCACCATGGCATCATGTTGCAATTTTACAGCAGGAGGGATTTCGACTCCTGTCTGACCATATTATGAATGTGTTTGAGTAAGAATTAATATAGCAGATCATATGCGAAGGTAACATTATGTATTTGCTTGCAAATGTTACCTTTCTAGCTATCCATAGGTTAACTTTGCCCTAACGATTGCCTCCTTTTCGTGGCCAAATAAGGTTACTTTTTCTTGAGAAGCTTCTTCATTTTCTTCCCCAGGGATCGGTTCGGTTCTTTCCTCCCCTCCGTATCGTCTGTGGTCCAGTCAGAATCGCTCCTCTCCTCCGCTACAACCGAAGGATCTCTTCTCAGTGCCCCGGCCCGCTGGCCCTGGGTTTTCCTCTTCCTTTGCAGAATCGCTTTGAACTTCTTCATGTGAGATTTACTCTTGGAGCCGTCCTCAGGGTCGGATGACGTCAGTGATGAGGTGGTCACGTGACTCAGGTTGCTGCTGGTGCTGAGAATACTCGCGATGCTGGTCTTTCGTCGGGCGTGGTGCCGACCGTTGCCATGGTGATCACCGTGATCTTCGCTTGGCGCCAAAAAGTCGTCTGTGGTCTTGTCATCCATAGACCGGCCGTTGCCATGGCGATCACTCTGGGCCTCTCTTGGCGCCAAAACGTCGTCTGCAGTCTTGTCGTCCTCTCTGTTCTCTGAAGAAATTTCCTCAGAATTGTTCAGTCCAAGGAAAGAGAAGTTTAACGCACTTTTGATTCGATCTGCCAGTGTCACTACTTCGTGCTGGTCTGGCGAACTGGTTTCGACCGGTTCATTCCCGTTCTGTTGTGTCGTGCTGTTTCTGTCGTCTCCATTTTGAATCTGGCCTTCTACGTGCACCTGTGGGGCGCGACGTTTCAACCAATCAGAGCGCGCGGATTCGTCTGGATCTGACGGCCCGTTCTCCTCTTCCGAATTCCCGGCATGCACCTCTGCAATGGTCTCGTTTACTCCATCCTCTTCTGCCCACATATTGCGCAGGCGCGTGCGTGTCGCCTCTCTGTCACGTTTGAACTTTTCAATTTCACCTTTCTTGTCCTCTGACATGAGACCCAGATACTTCTCTGATACGCTCATACGCCTACTTTTCTTGTCAGACAACTCTTTGTCTTTTAATGTATTGGCCGAAAGTTGCGATGTTTTGTTTTTCGATTTTTGTCTCTCAGAATCGTTATGGATAGTTGCAGTTGATTTGTGTGGATTTGTGACATCCGAATGATGCCCTACATCGGGACTCTTCTTTCCTTTTGAAGCCAGTGTCTCTTTGGTCTCACCGTCTTCTCTTAGTATCGAGAAAATTGACTTACGGCGCTTCTTCTTATCATTGTCATTTTGAGATGCTTGCTTGGCGGTTTCATCCACGCTAAGCTTACGCTCAGTACGTTTATATTCCATCGGGACCTGGACGATTGGAGTTTCTTGCTCACTTGGCGCGCTGCGCGGATTGTGTTTGACTTTGTTGACGAATGACGACCACAACTTTTCTTTCTCTTTCCCGTTTCTTCTCGGCTTGTCTGTTGGTTCTCCGTGTCTGTGAGCGTCGGTCGCTGGAATTTTCACTCCTTTCCTTGTTTTGAGCTTGGTAACCGTCTCCTTCCATCTGTGGTGGCTTTTGACGTCGTGTTCCTTAGGTGTTGTTGTAACTGCGGAAGGTGTCAATGACGCTTCTTCGGCGGGCGTAGACGTCGGTGCCGCCGCAGAGAACCCCGAGCGATGTCCCCGGACCCATGCCCCATCCAGGCTCCCTATAAAATCATGGCTGCTCAAGTCAGGATCATTTGCCGGAGTAAACACGACGGTTCTCTGGCTGTTGACTGGACTCTCCGTCGGCGTTGGTTCTGGCAAAACCTCGGCGAGGTACCTGATCATTTCTGGGTAGAGCTCCACGATCTCTCGTTCCGTCCCACACTCGATCAGGTGCTCGAAAAGAGCCAGGGTGTCCCGCCTACTGGTGCCGAATCCCCCGTGGGCTGACATGTAGGCCGCTTTTTCAGCTTCTATGTCCCTCCGAATTTCAGACGCCATTTTGCCCACCTGATCCTCCAGCAACCTTCTGCGGCGTGCGACTTGCATAGCGACGTCGTGGAGTTGCCTTTCGGCTTGTTCTCTTATCATCTGGCGGATGGTCTCGATGTATTCCTCCGCTGTTCTCTCTGGGTCGAGTCTCGTCGCACGTTCGGTTGCCTTTGCCAAGGCCTCTCGGCGAGACTGCGCCAAGGTCGCGAGGTCCGTGACGTCATGCCGTCGGTGGACGTCGCTGACGCATGCCCGGCAGATCTCAGCATCGCAAGTCTCGCAGAAAACCTCGCGAGAAAGTCCGTGGAAGTGGCAGGTGGAAGAATCATTCCCCGTATGTCTCTCCCGCAGGTGGTGAGAAGTGCACCTGTGGCACAGTAACTCCTCACACTCCTCACATCGCCGGTTTACCGGAGCGGTCAGCCGGTCCGGGGTGGGGATGTCGAACTCACGGTCCCGACAATAATGTCGCAGATACCCGTTCTCCTCTTGTGCTCTGATAGAAGAACTCCCCTCCGCAATCCTTTTCAAGAAGTCGTAACTTGTGCTCTTAAGTCCGTCCAGACCGTCTTCGGGAAGGGAAAAGGTTTGTTGACAAGACGGACAGATGATGATGTTGACGTGGTGCCGGTGGTTGCTATAGGCAACCAAACAGGGTAAACAGAAGACGTGCCAACAGGGGAGGACGCACGGGTCATCCAGCGGGTCGTCACACAGGTCACAGACGATAAAGTCAAACTCGTCACCGCGCTCTTCCACAGGACCGGTCGCCATAGCAACGGAAACGGTGCAGCTGATTGGTGGAATTCAGACCAATGTAGAATGTGTCGGTGCAGCTGATTGGTGGAATTCACAGATCGCAGACGATAAAGTCAAACTCGTCACCACGCTTTTCCACAGGACCGGTCGCCATAGCAACGGAAACGGTGCAGCTGATTGGTGGAATTCAGACCAATGTAGAATGTGTCGGTGCAGCTGATTGGTGGAATTCACAGATCGCAGACGATAAAGTCAAACTCGTCACCGCGCTCTTCCACAGGACCGGTCGCCATAGCAACGGTAACGGTGCAGCTGATTGGTGGAATTCACAGGTCGCAGGCGATAAAGTCAAACTCGTCACCGCGCTCTTCCACAGGACCTGTCGCCATAGCAACGGTAACGGTAGAATGTGTCAGTGCAGCTGATTGGTGGAATTCACAGGTCGCAGACGATAAAGTCAACCTCGTCACCACGCTCTTCCACAGGACCTGTCGCCATAGCAACGGTAACCGTAGAATGTGTCAGTGCAGCTGATTGGTGGAATTCAGATCATTCTAGAGATTTGGTCGTGTTGTAGTGTCACATTCATTACAACATTTCCGATGTAAACATGCCCTGGTCGGTGTGCTTCGTAGAGGTGAGGACGTTCTAGTAATTCGAAAGGAGAGAAAAAATCGTTAATCAGTTCTTCCAGCAGTTACTACCATTGTGCTTTGGGAACATAGTAGGGGATTTTGAAAACAGCAAAAGATGCTAAAAGCTGCTCTAGAAACAGTGTTAGCTAGTAGACCTTGAGATAGAGGCTAGAGTCAGGCAGGCCTTCGAAAAGTACTCTCCAACATTCTTTTTTTGCACAAAAAAAAATAACAGTGCAAAAAAGGAAGCCAAAAATGAGCCAAAATCCAAACCTCTGCTTGGAGAGTATTCGACAAAAACGGGGGGGGGGGCTGACCACGGCATAAGGTCAACAATCTGTCCCGGATACATGTAAGCGAGTTTCATGGATGTAAACATAAACAGGAATGATGACGGATGTTGTACAACCGTCTGATGTGTCGGGCAGATTATTCACCAGTTTCACATTTCCATGACGCATTGCGTCAAACCTTCCCAGGTTTCATAGCGCCTTGTGACCTGAATTATGTGTTTCTGTGGTGTTTTTACATTCGTTGATGACAGAAACTAAAACAATTAAGGTTTCTCCCTTAATATTTATGATAAAAATATACTACAACGTCTGTTGAATTACATGTATTTCGAGCAATATAGTCAAGTCAAAAGTTGTATCTCCGGTACAGGATAGTTTTACCACCTTAACGTTACAAACCACATTTACATGTTAAAAAGAACAATTCATTCTCTATTTGTTGTCAGATTCGACCCATAGTAAGTCATTTAATGTTGAACATAATGCAATAAACCTCTTCTCATTTGAGGTACTTTACCCCCCCCCCCCTTGATTTGGCACATAATCGAATTTTTTGGTTTTACGTTTGAACAACCTGCTTGGTTCAAGTTGAGATTAACAAGCTACACATAAGTAGGGACTGAGACATGCAAATAAGCTGGGTTTACATTCCAGACTTTAAATAAGGGGATACATGTATACCTGATGAAAAGCTATCCACTGTGGCAAGCGTCCCTTTTCTTCTAATGATTTTTCCCAGTAATTGTGTATAATGATTGCCCGTGGCGTTATGTACAGGTACAGAAATTAGTCTACCAAAAGCTACCCGAGTGTTCATATTTGCAATTGTAAATGATACGAATATATAATACTTTTTCAGGGGTGCCAGAGTATACAGTGCAATTTTACGGAATACAGTGCAAGTTTACTAGTATACAGTGCAATTTTACGGAATACAGTGCAAGTTTACTAGTATACAGTGCAATTTTACGGAATACAGTGCAATCGTACTAGTATACAGTGCAATTTTACGGAATACAGTGCAATCGTATTAGTATACAGTGCAATTTTACTAATGACGTTGTTATGACGTAATCTGTATTCTAATACGATTGCACTGTATTCCGTAAAATTGCACTGTATACTAGTAAAATTGCACTGTACACTAGTAAAATTGCACTGTATACTAGTAAAATTGCACTGTATTCCGTAAAATTGCACTGTATACTAGTAAAATTGCACTGTATTCCGTAAGATTGCACTGTATACTAGTAAAATTGCACTGTACACTAGTAAAATTGCACTGTATACTAGTAAAATTGCACTGTATTCCGTAAGATTCCACTGTATACTCTGGCACCCCTGTTTTTGCAGGGCGTACAATTCCACACATGTGTATACTGTTTCTGAGTATAGCGTCGACATGTTAGCATGATACAGTTCAAAACCTGGACCAAAAAAAAACACAACAGAGGTTGTGATCAATCTTGTAATTACGTCTGACAATTAAAAGACGAAGAAAATTCTAACCCAAGACGGTCTATCCGGTTTTCTCTTTCTTATGTTGTACGTATATGTAGGGAAACGTCCTCCCCCCCCCACACACACACAACACACACTATTTATATTTCAGTATTGTCCTCTTCTTAATCCATCACCCTATATTACCCTATTATTCTTCTCCAATAGCCAAGCAAATTGAAAATATGTAGTAGACGACAGCTAAAGAATAGAATATAAAGTCTTACCTGTTGTCTATATTGGTCCCAAGCAACGCACCTAAAATGTTCAGCACCTCAAATGCCGGACTTAAACAGTTTTGCACAAAACTGACGTCTACCCACAGGTAAATATCACCATACAGTAAGGCTATGGCAAGATCCTAGATTTTAGATCTTTAGTTCTGGAAGCCTTCCTTCACACGTCACACGTTTTTCGTCCAGCACACAAAAGATCGACGTAGTTAGAAGACAGTCCATTGTGGTTGAAACTGGCTGCAAACAAGCCCCACTGTTTTGTATAACCGATCGCAAGCTTCTATTTACGTTACCGCTATATTATTGGGCTTAGTTACTGCGCACCGAACATTTGGGGGGTGTTTTCTGAAAACATTTTCGTGAACGTGAACTTCGGCGTTTGTGACGCTCAAAACACATTCCTAAAGTTGCCCTCTCATAACATCTAGACTTGTTGACACACAGTCGGACATTTAATCAACCTTGTTTTGTTCTAGGGAATATTGAGTTATGTGTGCAGCGAAAAATACGGACCCTCCCTTAGGTTTAGAACCGTGTTACGTGGCACATGAAGTGGTATGTCCCGACTATCTTTGGAGCCGCTACCGTAAATATGTTAAGCCTGTTTTACCGCGGCAAAAGAGGGGATGACAAAGGTCCAATACCGGTGCAAACTGTTCGTTAATTACGTTAAATGGCGGTGACCTCTAGTAACTGTTGTCAAGGTCAAAGAAGGGCAAGTAACAAGCTTTTCAGGATTCCTCAAGGATGATAAGATTATCTTCCTAAGAAACTGGAGAGAGGTGTGGTAATCTTATTACATTTGTCTTCCTGTACTTTACTTAGAAATAATCGCCTTGGCTGTTGTTACGGACACTTGATAAAGCCAGGAACAACGACAGACATAAAAAGTCAGAAACGACAGAAAAGAGCGTTGTTAACATGATTATTGGAGAGAGGAATGTATCATTAGGCAATTTTTGTCCAGACGTAAGGCCATGTTGATTTGATTATATGGATGACATCCGCGCGCGCATGAAGTTTCGGCCGTTTCCAAACAAACAAGTGCTTCTGCAAAAGCTGACCATTTTCGCCGCTTACAGGCTTACAGTTTTTACGAACATTTTCCCCATCCTATCATTTCAATTTACCTAAGTTATATAAATGGTTCTAGTTCTCATCAACATTGTATATAATGAGAGAACATGCACTTCTATATTTCAACTCTTTAAGTTTAAAACATTACAAAAATCAAGTATATAACAGTTTATAACCTGTTTTCTCTCTTTTAAGAGTCTTTTTAACAGAATAAAAAAATGAGACACAAAAGTACATTTTAACTTAAATTATAAGTAACGTTAATATATATATATATAATTTTATTCAAAATCTCTTCTATGGCTTTGTCCCCAACATCTAAGTTTACAAACCTCGTGACATTCAACCAGGGCTTTAGCCAGCGCCCGTTTTACCGTCAATTGACGGTATTTTTTCCCGTCGGACGGTAAAAATTTAAGTCCTTACCGTCAACATTGACGGTCAAAAATCGTGGGTGAAGACATTAAACTTAGCAAAAAATGTAGCGAATTTGAATGAGCCACGGCGCGGGGTCTTTCCAAAGCGCGTCGCGTCTTTTCAAAACGCCGCGGGCCCACACATTTCTTATTTAAATACGGCGGGAAACCTGACTTCAAGGAACGTGCCGATGTCTGTTAACTCGGTTCTTTTCTTCAATGTTGCTGTCTGTTTAAACAACATGTGCTAACGGCCACATAAGAACAATGGCTCGACTCAGACTCACGCTGGTAACTGTACATGACAATAAGATAAATAAACAACATGTGGCAACGAACAAAGAAATATCAAACGTTTTGAAAATATACTGTACTTGAATTTTCATACCATCGCAAGAAAACGGAGATCGATCTACGCAAAGTGGCTTTATTATTTATATAAACTTCGTTAAACCACCTTCGAAGACTTGAGCGGCAGCATAAAGATAAATTTTCTGGAGCCGATCGCTGAAGCAAGTTTTTGCCGGCGTACGTAACTCCCTCCGCGGCAAAATCCCATATGCCGTAGCGAAATCGCGTCTCAGCACTTCCCCAAATCAACTCCATGGCCGCTAAAGTCTGCAAATGAGGTTAAACTTCCTCATTTCGGTTGAGAAGCGAAGCTACTAGTATAAAATCATGTGCATGGCGGCCATTTTGTTTGCTACCCGAAGTCTTCCGAATGATCTAAATAAGGAAATCGTCGGAAATCTGAGCCACATCCCTCGCTGTCGGCATGCGCTCGGGGCTGGCTCGGTGGAAATCGGAGGCTGTGGCGTCAGGACTAGGTTTATTTGCATGGCTCGGGAAGCCGCCGCGGCTTGAATCGCAGCGGGATTTGGGCGCCGGGCGGGTCAAACAAAGGGAATATGAAGTTGTGAGGACCATAGTTTTTTTTTTTTTCTTCAAATTGCAGATTGTGTAATTTTTATCCTGAAATCTTGAAAATCTATCTGCAAATTGCAGACTGAAGACGGGTATTTAGAACACTGAATACATGAAGTGTGCGGGGGGGCATGATGTCGATCACCGGATCATGATTTTTTTTCGCGTTGACCCTGATTCAACCCTAAAATAATACTCGAAGAGAACTTCAAAAGTCATCTTTTACTAATCATATATAATTGTTTACATTATATCATTTGATCAACCTGATCCATTAAAAATTGTCAATGGAAAATACCTTGCCAAACAATGCAATACCTATTTAAGTTAATTAAACACTCACTCATTAATTAATTAATTTCCTAAAATACAAAAGACATGTTGGTGAAAGTTAGGCACCCAGGTAATATCAATAGTTCCACGGACAGCTATGTAGGCCGGAGCTTCTATTGCGTGCGATCTACGTTTGGTCAGAAAATACACCCCCCCCCCAACACACACACACACAAAAACACCGATCCGGGAACGCCTGAAAAGGAGGCTTTTAATAAGCTTTGCCTGCAGCGCCTTGATTGGTCGGACGTGTGACCCTCTGGACTGCCGGCTAATGGAAATCTGAACATCTAGACTAATCCACACTGCTAATGCTCATTGACATAATTTATGCAGTTTATTAAAATCCTTGATTACTGTGATTATAGACATGTCTTTATCAACATTTTTGGCAAATAATAAAATCAAGTTATTGTTCAAGACAAATTAAGTTTGTTTTGTCAGCAGCTTTGTTATGCAACATTAATAGAACTATGATTTTGAAATTAGCAACCATAATGGAAAGTATACAAACGTCCAAGGCATAAATGGTAAAAAGTGCACTCGCAACAACGACATCTAGCGACATGCGGCAACTCAGCATGTCTGCATGGCCGTCGCAACAACGACATCTAGCGACATGCGGTGACTTAGCATGTCTGCATGGCCGTTGAAGGGTGGAACCGTTGATCCATCCATCCGTTGATCCAATCTCAATCTCGTCTGAGTTACCATTTTCGCGCATGCGAAAATGGTAAAAAAAAAGTTTTCAACCATACTGTAAATCGTACAAAACATTTGCAAAATGAGCAAAAATATACCACAAGTTACAAAAAAAATTAATAAAAACTATACCAATGTCGTAGAATGCCAAAATCAAACGAAAAAAGACGAAATTGTAAAGAAATGAACTTGAAGACTAGATTATCCGCCAAACCATATTCTGTGCCATTTGCTCAACCCTCATGACCACGTAGATTTCATAATGAAAATAATTTTTTTTATTCGCACGCGCGCATCAGTTTTGGGGCTCCCGGAGGATGTCATCCATATAATCAAATCAACATGGCCTAACAAAGAAAAAATTGTGGCGGTGGTTCAAATAACCGTTTCATGCCCTGTTATCATGTCTTATATTTATAGTTTGCCATTTTGATCCTAACAACTTTGGTTATTCATCCCATTTATTTAGTGCTGAAAAGTATTGTCTTTCAAAAACGTGCTAACTACTTTTACATGATGTAGCTAACATCCGTGTCCATAATATCACCAGGGTCCATAATATCGCCACCTTGAGAAACAGTGTGCTTTAAGATATTTTTACTGCAACATACCCTAGGTATGTACATTTGAGGTGTGAAGGAGTGCATACCAAAAGTATGTTGCAGTAAAATATCTTTAAGCACACTGTTTCTCAAGGTGGTGATATTATGGACCCTGGTGATATTATGGGCACGGGTGTTATAGGTAAAAAATTCTATCCCATTATATTATACCACCAACACTATAATAAACAGTCTATATGGTGAATTAATAGAATGACACCCCTGCTATCCCATTAATTTACCAGAGAGAGGTTCACAATTTCTCTTTACGGTGAATTAAAGGCGTCCAGCGCAGTTTTTTTGGGCTTGGAAACAGGATTTTTCAAAGCCAATATGCAATATTCTAGCCACTTATCTACATACTGAGTTGAAACCACACTATCCCAATGTATATTGACCCTCATGGAGCAAAAATACCCAAATTTCTGACAGAAAAATGGTTACTGGAAGGACCCTTGGCTGACTTTTAGGGTACCACCCATAAAATAAAGGACTAATCTTGTGGCTTGTTTCTGCAGTTTTAAATACCCAAAGTCTGAAATACTGATTGAAATGTGCTAATGTGAAGCAGTATGTGTCAATATCATAAAGATTGCCTTATTCAGAATATTTCAAGTTTTGTTGCACTGAAATCGCATTGGATGCCTTTAATGGGATAGCAGGGGGTGCTATCCCATCTACAAGAAAGAGATTCAGAATTTCTCTATATGGTGAAACAATTGGAAAGCGTCTAGTTTTGTGAAGAAATACCCCCCCCCCCAATCTATGACCGGTATTTTGAGACAGTAATAATTATTATATATACCTGTTATACAGGATTGTGAAACCCTTATATCTAGGTTAATGTAGTCCTGTATTCTAGATCTACATGTCTTTGTTACAATTTCTGAGTAGGCCTAGGCGCCTCTCTATAAAACATACAGGGTTGTGTTGACGAAGAAAAAAAAAAAAAAACTACCCTCCCTTATCAAAATTGTTTCGACTCTTCGGACCTACCTTGCTTAAGCGTTGAGGACGATTCCATTCGTAAATTCGGGGCAAATTCGGTATATTTTTGGACAGCGTCACTTTTCACCAGTACTATTTCTGGAGATGATAGCGTAAGTGTGACAAAGGGTTACAAAGGAATGTAAATAAACGGCTTAAAATAGTTTTAGCCTTTGGATGCCATCACTGTGGTTTGCCACAGATGTTGGAGACTGCGGTCTGGACTAAGAGGGTGAGTACGTGTTTCTTTGCTTTAACTTAAAACTCCGTTGCAATTCTATTGGAATGTCTTGAAACAAAAATGAGTGTTTCAAGCCCAGAATATGTTTAAATGACAATAACAAGATGGAATGAACAATCAAAGTGGAATGAACAATCAACTAAGATGCAGATGCAGTTTTTTTTCATTCATTTCTCTCTCCTTACGTTGAAGTAGTCCGTTTTTTTCTGTCAACTTTGTTCAAAACGTTCATTTTTTAATCTTAAAGCAAGAGCATCTTTTGTGCATCTTTTTAAAAATTCTTATAGTGACTTTAGTCGATTTCTAATGCAGAGCACTGAACAGTAATCACTTTATTGTGTGCTTAACGTATAAATCTTTGTGGTAGCGTGCTCGTCTCAGAACCAAGAGGTCCCGGGTTCAAATCCATGTGACCGATCTTGTGCCACTTCACTGAAATGAGTACCTAGCTTCGGTTAGGGACGTCCCTCGAATAGGACGTTAAATGGAGGACCAGTGTTTGGGGAGAGCCACACCCCACGCACGTTAAAGAACCCACCACACATTTCGAGTGGGGGTTTTCCCCGGTGTGCGATGCATATGGTACAAATAATAGTGTGAAAATTCACACTAATGGAGATCCTAAAACAAAGAAACAAACAAATAAACAAATCTTTCACCAATTATAGATCACAAAACCCACTAATTATGCAGAATGTGGGACTATTCATTATCCACTGCAAAGAAGAAGTCGAACCCCATAATAGCTAGCGTAGTAGTAGAAGTAGAAGTTTTTTCCAGACAGTTGTTACCTGTCTCCTGTTACTGTATTGCAATGAGTATTATACTTGATTGTACAAGCAATTAGCCCCAGCCTTCGGGCATGATTTTTGCAAATAAAGTTTCGTTATTAAAAATCACTGTGTTCCTTTCTCCACCCCTCCATGCAGACCATGCAGTCCCCTGTACTGTTGTTCCTGGTGTCGGCCCTAGCCGGGATGACCGCCGCCCGGCCGCCCGACGTGTGCCCTGCGCCGTGCGAGTGCCGCGGCAGCTCAGTGTACTGCATGTGGGCGGGGCTAACCTCCGTCCCGAGCGGCATCCCACCGGGAACCACCATCCTCAGGCTCAACAATAACCAGGTATTGAGAAATTGTAACTTTCAGGGGGGCTTTAAACTTTCATACAAATTTTACGGAATCCATACGAATTTTACGGTCACCAACTTAGTAAGTTTCCGTGTGATGGATTGTATGTATTCCATAAATTCCAAAGTACCCTTGTAAATAGTGTTGTTATGATTTCTGTTATTGTTTATTTTGTTTATTATTTATGTAATCCTTATCAGTTTATATTGGTGGGGGCATTAAAAAGGAGTATGTTCCTGTTTCCCCCAACCTTTTACATTTTTGTTGTAATAAAGCTGAAATAAAATAAATAAAATAAAATTCATGTTTTATTTTACGTATTTCGTAAAGTAAATATGTTTCATTGTAATGAATCGTTTGTATTTCGTAAAATCCGAATGGATTCCGTGACATTCCGTCATTCGTATGGCTTCCGTAAAATTCGTATGAATTCATTGGCATCCCTAACTTTGCTAAACAAGATAATATTACCTTTACCGTGATCTCACTAACCTTTTTCTATCTGTTGAGTACTTAAATATGACAAAAGAATTAGCAACGTTTCTCTTAGTGTGTCTGTTGTCGCCATTTTAGCAGTTCTAGTCAACTATGTTAAAACTTTTAAAAGTGCACCAAAAAAGATGTTACGTAGCTTACCACCACAAAAGTATTATGTCAGAGGGCTATATTTCGCGCTGACTGAATTTTGTTCTTACTTTTTCCCACCTACAGATCTCAAATCTTCCTCCAGACGCCTTTGCCAACTTGAAAAACCTCCGTGGGCTCGACTTGTCCAGAAACAAGTTAACCAACGTGTCAGCCGAGGTCTTCCGACCGCTAGCCAACTTAGAATGGCTCTACCTTTCCAACAACGAGATACAACACATCGCTCCAAACGCGTTCGAGAAACAAAAGCATCTCAAAGACCTTTTTCTTCAAGCCAACCACTTGATGGAAATCCCCGACGGAGCTCTTCAATCTTTGCGAAGTTTGACGTTGTTGGATCTAAGCGAAAATGGAATCAAAAATCTGACAGACAACGCGTTCTCTGGACTAGTTCGTCTGCAAACGTTGTACCTCAGCGCTAACTGTTTCTCTCACATCGACCACGACGCTTTCGCTAGCGTGGCAAATTTGGAAAAGCTTTACATCAACAAGGCCTGTCTAACGTCCGTCCCGACTCCGGCATTCAGGAATCTCAAGACTCTACTGATACTAGAACTAGGCGTGAACGACATAAGGGTTCTCGGCGAGAAGTCTTTCTTCGGTATGGGGAGGTTGAAGAGACTGAGACTTAGCAACAACAAGATAGCGCTGATTTCGGCTAGGGCATTTGAAGGCCTTGAGGAGCTGCGATATCTGGACTTGAAAGCGAACCGTGTGAGTGAGCTACTTGACGGAACGTTCGGAGCCACTCCAAACTTGGAGGAGCTTTATCTGTGTATGAATAACATCACAACAGTGAAGGAGAACGCTTTTGAGAATGTACCGCGTCTGCAGATGCTCAAGCTAGACGATAACGCCATAGCCACATTCCCTGCGTCTGCGGTAGCCCCGCTATCTAATCTCCAAGCTTTCGACATCTCCGGAAATCCGCTCAACTGCGACTGCTTCTTGCGACCGCTGCGAAAATGGCTCGATGGCGCGCGGGCTATAGCTAAGCTCGCCACGAGGGAACAGACACTCTGCGCGGCTCCAGAGAAATTCCTCGGTGCCAGGGTGGACGTGATCCCGCCGGTGAACTTCACGTGTCCCGGTGGAGACCCTCCGGGATACCACATACCCCCAAAAGGTCCCTCGACTCCGCCCACTCGACGCATGACGTCATCACCTCCCCGTGACGTCAACCACCAATGGGAAACCATTTTGGGGATTTCCCGTTCATCTATGGAGTTGGACAACCTCTCAGGCATACAGGCAGAGGAGAGCAAAGAGCTAGGGCTGGAACTGGGGGAAGAAATGAAGACACAGGTGGATGGAGTGAAGGAGAGACTGGACGCCGTTCTGGAAAAGCTGACCGCCCTGGAAGACACCGTGGCCGCCTGTGCGCACACCGGCAGGACCTTGGTGCTGAAGGGCCTTCGGATCGAGTTCGACGGAGAAGCCCCAGTAAACTGATTCTAAACTAGAAAGGTAACATTTGCTATGTAAATGCATAATGTTTACCTTCGCATATGGTCTGCTCTGTCAATTCTTATATATGGTCAGACAGGAGTCTAAATCCCTCCTGCTATAAAATTGCAACATGATGTAACTCAACACTAGTTACCATGGTGACAGACATCTGCTTCAGGTCATTGACCTTATTTGTTTGCGAAGAGGAAACTGAGCAAAAACAATGTTTTCAATGAATCTTTAAGGCCTTGGAAAGAAAAATTGTGTTTCCTGTTCCAGTCCTGAATAAAATTAGGGTCGGTAGGTAGGAATTATCTTTTTTTGCAGACTGGTGATCTTTAGTGATCCAACTTATACAATAGTTTAACGAAGTAAAACTTGCATTTTTAATGTCGGAAAACCGACTGTACAATGTTTCGTGTCTGAGGTGTCAGATCATGGAGCTAGAAAAGGTTGATCAGCTCGAAAAATTTATGTCCCTTGCAGCGTTCCACACACAAAAAAAGCTAGGGTCAGCAGGTTTTTCTACGGTAGGTCGGGAAACAGGAAACACAACATTATTTTCTAGGCCTAAACAGATCTTTTTGACTACAAGACAGTTGGTCAGGCACTATCCGTGCGCCAACGTACTCCCAATTTGATACTGTCTTGTACCCACCTAAAAATCCGTTTTGAGATTAATTCTTAACCACAAAGACAGATCTTAACGGGCATTTTTAGTAAGAGAATTGGTAACTTCTTACAAAATTCTAGAAATGTTATCCCATAATTTTTTTTTATAACCATGCACTTGTGTGAATCTATATACCAGTATATGTTATACGTACACCTCATTGCTGCTACTTCAATATTCCAGGGAGTATGTAAAAATAATCTGATGCATGATGGGATAGCTTGATGACGTATGCTTCATTTCCTAATAAGGTCAAAAGCTGAACGTTTGAGCGGGAAAATCACACGTCAGTGACAACCTTGAATGGAGGTCCCCAAATTGTATCTTCCGAAAAGTAGACCAGAATAAAAATCAGTTTTCAATAACAGTTTCAGTATGTGGAGCCATCCTTGTGTGCTTGACCTAACAGATATTATCACTAGAAAGGTAACATTTGCAAAGAAAATGCATCATGTTTACCTTCGCAAATGGTCTGCTCTGTTAAGTAATTCTTACTAAGTCTAAATCCCTCCTGCTATAAAATTGCAACATGATGTATCCCAACACTAGTTACCATGGTGACAGACGTCTGGTTCAGGTCATTGACCTTATTGGTTTGGAGGAGAAGAGGAAACAGAACAAAAACAATGTTTTCTTTCCGTAAACATAATGAAGAAATGCTATTTGGCAGCCCCAGAACACAACTCTACAGTAGACTCACCCCTTACTGTGCTACTTACACAACTTTGTGGCCCAAGGGTTATATAGACACGTGTGCTAAATTCAGAAACATAACACGGCTTTATACAAACAGAAATGACTAATAAACTGGTGGACATCCCAACTACTAAGTACCTAATACCAGCCCAGAAGAGAACAAGAAATAGCCATGCCTTCAAGTATCAGAGTTATCAACCAAGGATTGAGGTGTTCAAGAATTCTTTTTTTCCTAGACCTATTGCAGAGTGGAACTCACTGTCGCTAAGTACAGTAGGGGCATTGTCATTAGATTTAGATAGCTTTAAACAATGTCTAGAGTTAGAAGTTCAAGGGTTAGGTGTAACAAGTCCATCAGTGTAATGTAGCCAGCTGCCGCCGCGCCGCGTGCCTGCAAAGCTGGTGTGTTACGCCGAAGGGCGGTTATACCGGCTATACAGATACAGAAATGCATATTTTGGAAAACTAAACCATTGCCAAGCTTTTAAATATTTTTTGATGATCAGTTTAGTTGTAGGACCTCTTTGAACCTTTTAAGGTTGCTTGCAAAAGAACTGTGCCTTATAACCTGAGTATTTTTCCAAAAGGACAATGAAAATGTTTGTATTTCATGAAAAAGACAAAATTAAGAAACAGAGACAATATACAATAACTCAGATGAGACTTAAAGTGACTATATCTAAACATCTTCTAGGTAGCAACATGTAATCTTCTTGACAGCTGTAATGTTTTAAAAATCTTTAAGATAATAAAATCACCAAATAATAGCCCATCACCGATTTGGAAAAGGTACTGGTGGTATGAACTGTCACAAGTTATTTTGAGCTGTAATAGTTGATCATATACCAAGAGAAAGAAAAATGTTATGAGACTAAAGTACAGACTGCTATAATCATAATCACGTCACTTAAATAATGAAAAAAATTTGAAGCAAACATGTCTTGAATATTTGAATAAGAACTAAAAAAAATTGTGACAGAAAATTTCCTGCACAAATTTCAAAACTGTTATTGAAGAACACTTGGATATATTACAGGACAGTAAAGGTGATTAACAATATCTGGTTAAAACATTTATTGTTGTTTTGGTTAAAACAAACAATAAAAATATCCCTGTCAACTTTTCTTTTATCAGACATAATGACAACAACTCATGCCACAATTTATCTCTCAGTCCAAAAGTTTCTCTATGTAAATAAAGAGAATCAAAACATAACACTCAGAAAATATCCTGCAATACTCATCATTTGTAAAGTCCATGGTCTCCATTTTAAGTCCCCATCCATCCAAAACGATGGGATGTCAATCACATCAACTGTTTGATTGATGCTGACAGCTGTCAATCAACCTTAAAGTCTACCCTAGTCCTTTTTCTCTATTAAGTACCATTATAACATTGACCCAAGTATGTTGAAAAACTAGTAGTGTGTCCCTATCACTAGAAGTTGGTTTCATGGGCCATATTCATTACCTTTCGCTCTCTCATTGGTCGAACTGCTAATTACCACTCTCTCATTGGTCGTACTGCTAATTACCACTCTCTCATTGGTTGAGCTGCTAATTGAGATAGACAGCCAGGATCTGTCTATTGTTTAGTTAGAAATAATAGAACCCTGCCCCTCCCTTACAGTTATTATCGGTGTGTTCAGTATGCTTTTTTTTTTACGTTGTTAAACTGTCAGTCCGAACCTCTCGGCTCTCTTCTTCTTCTTTGCCTGCAAAAACAAATCAACAAAAACACAATCAATTAAAGAATCAACAATATACTTTACATAGTTAAGAGGTCTTGAAATCAAACCTTTTACAACAATCCTCAATGCAGTTAAGTTAGTTCCTTCCCGCAACAAGTATCGGATAGGGCGGCACCCATTAACTGTAGAGTAGAAGTAGTGTTGTGTTGTGTACCGGTTCACTGGACTGGTTCCAGACTTGTAAGAATGTTTAGGTTCAAGTCCAAAAAAACCTAAAAGTCAAGAACCGAGTTCAGACTTATTACCATAAAAGACCATTTCACACGCCCCTTTCCTTTCCAAACCACCTAAAACCTTCCGTAGATTGTAAAATCTTGGCTGCAAAATGAAGAAAACATTGCCATCGGGCATCGTCAAGTACCGGCCTCCATGTTATGTGGCCTAAGTTTCACCCAGACAACATTGCAAGGTTGCCAACATGCTATTTGTATATGCCATGGGTTTAGGTCTGGACTTACAAGTCCGGAACTGAACCTAAACCTCTGGACTTGAATCCGGACCTGAACCTAAAATTAGGTTTAGGTATGCAGCACTCATGGCAGATAAACATACGTGGGGATAAAGAACACCTACTTCCACCTCATCCGAGGAGACCTGAGTGCCTGCTGCTCCCGCCGTCACCGCTCCAAACCTCTGTTTCCTCTTCAACAGTTTCTCCTTCTCCTCAGCCTGAACATACAGTAAAATTCACACAGGTTACATTCCAGACATGTACATGTGTGGACAAATATCATCAGGGCTCGAAATTCATTTTTGGTACTAGGTGCATCCAACCTAAAAAATTGGGTGCACACAAAATTTTTTGTCAGCAAACTTTAATAAGTAGAAAGTCAGCAAAACTTATGTTTCATTTCTAAAGAAAAGTACCATGACAGAGATTTTATTATTTTTCTGACACTTGGATGTTAAGAATATGCTGTATACTACTATACATTGAACATCTTTACATAAGTAAACTTACGAAAATATCTGGGTGCACAGCTCCAAATTTGGGTGCACTAAGGTGCACATGCACCCAGTATTTCGAGCCCTGAATCATTCAAAATTATCTACATGAGATGTAACAGAGCATTTAGGCAAGCCTTTTTTTAATTTCTAACTCTCCAAAAGCCACATTTTGAGACTGAGGCAAATTTAAACTCAGAATACAGCCATTCACATCATCTAGTGCACTTTAAGAGAATGTTTTGAGGTAATGTTAATGTTTTGAATAAAAATAAATTGAATACCACTGAAGAAAGGATATAAAAACACTGATTTAACAAGCATGTCAGCAGAACGTACTGCACCTGTGCGAAACCTTTTTTTTAATGTTTGGTCAACATTACATCAGAATTTTGCTTGTTGCACATATTTTTTCTGACACATTTGAAAACTACAGACGGGATATCTTACAAGAATACAACCTTAAAAGAGACGTTTTGCCAAAGTGCTATGCAAAATACATTAGAGGTTTTCATACAGACGCAGCGCATTCTAGCAACATGCTGACCTAAACAGACTGACCTGCTGTGTTGCAGTTGACACGTTCATCCCAAATCTCTCTGCACGCTTTTTCAACTTCTCCATTTCAGGGCCCTGTCAACAAGACAACAGGAATTATTTTTTTCTTGTAGTGATTAATAAAAGAGAATGCAGGAATATTTCATTCAGAATAACAACTGGTTTCTCTTTGGACATCAAATATTTATTATAATATTGCTAAGAAGTGCAAATACTAGTATATATATTCTACGGAGATGATATACACGTATTTGCACTTCTTGAAAATACTACACAATTTTGCCAACATGCTGCTATGTTTTAGTAACTTTTACAAATAAGCCATTCATTCATTTTCACATGTTCCAGCACAAGTACATGTACATTGTAAATGTCTGCAATGGGAAAAAAGACTAATTTCAAAAGGCACTACACATGCCTATTCTAACAGACATCCAAATCACATCACAACACAAATAAGGGGCAAGTAATCAGCTTTTTGTAAAGTCCTGGTCTAAGTAAAATTTTGTGTCCCAATCCCATGACGTCCAGCAAAGATGAAACACTTTATTCATTGTACTTTCTTGCTTAGTGATGCATACCTAAACCCAATTTTAGGTTCAGGTCCGGATTCAAGTCCAGAGGTTTAGGTTAAGTTCCGGACTTGTAAGTCTGGACCTAAACCCATGGCATATACAAAATTGCATGTTGGCAACCCTAAATGTTGTCTGGGTGAAACTTTGGCCACATAACATGGAGGGCGGTACTTGACGATGCCCGATGGCAATGTTTTATTTGTTTTGCAGGAAAGATTTTACAATCTACGGAAGGTTTTAGGTGGTTTGGAAATATTTTATGGTAATAAGTCCGGACTCGGTTCTTGACTTTTAGGTTTTTTTGGACTTGAACCTAAACATTCTTACAAGTCCGGATCCAAGTCCAGTGAACCGGTATGCATCACTATAATCTTGCTTAAGCTGCTTGCGCTGTTCTACAGCATCTGCCTATTTTGCAATTTATTGCAGTTTCCTAAACTGATCTCAAGCCCTGGTAAGTCAATTATTATTATCATCACCATTTCTTCTGAGCTGATAGCAGAGTTGTCTTCCAGAGGCTACATGGTTTGGCAGTGGAAAGAAGAATTTACAAAGACAGAGGTTACATTCAAACACTTAGAGAAGAAAAGAGCAAGCTTGTCTATCATACAGCAGAGCTCTCATTGATTAATCATAACATGATCTAATTAAATACCTAAACAAAAGCACAGAGATTGGAGGATGTAATTCCTGCTATGATGAAGAAATAGTCCAAAAACAACAGTTCATATGTTTCTATATATGAAGTTTCAATGTACACTAACACTAAAATAAATGTGAGAAACATGTACATTGTATATCGAAACATTTTTAGTGTTAACGATTGCCTTTCCAGAATGAGCTACAATCAAACAAGTAATCATATTTGCAACTGTAAGATCATCACACATAACTATATTATTTGAAAGATTTCTTCCATAATGAAAAAGAATGTTGCACATAGCAACAAACCTATATATTTTAGAGGCAAATACTTACAGAGAGAGTTGTGGCTCCTTTCACTGGTGCTGCAGTCTCTGAAATGTTGAGAGGAAAGTTAATAAAAATCAGCAATATTGAGTGCCAACACCTGAATCTTTCAATTATCCTAAAATCTAAAATCATTTCCCACAACAGATCCATGTACTACTAAAACCTGAATTTTTAATGTCTATAATTACATTGTGCTATAGTTTACTTACCTGTTTTTGTTGGTCCTGTAACAGCAGTTCCAAACCTGGAAAACACACAATACACATGTAAAAATACTGCCTTTTTAAGATTGAAATATGACATGCCAGGTCTTGGAAATTCAATGTTTTCTTGACAAGTAAATAATAGACCTCACCTGGCTGCTCGAGCGGCTTTCTTGGCCACCTCGGATGCATGGCCTCCAAACTTCTTTGCCCTCAACTCTAACCTCTACAACAGAAATCACAGGTTATCTTTTCTTTCACAAAAGCACAAGTTGCGAGGTTCTTTGCTCTCAACTCTAACCTCTACAACAGAAATCACAGGTTATCTTTTCTTTCACAAAAACACAAGTTGCGAGGTTCTTTGCCCTCAACTCTAACCTCTACAACTGAGAGTACAGGTTATCTTTTCTTTCACAAAAACACAAGTTCCAAAAACACGGTTGTGTATTTTTCTAGCAGGGAAGCGATCAATAGAGTGTACTAAAGCTACAGCAAGGCTGGCATCATCCAAGCTACCAGTCTACCAGATACCTTTTACCCAGTGTTGACGTCACACTTCAAAGAAGCCATGTGACAAACGTCACTGGGTCAGTCTACTAAGGAAGACCAGAGTGACTGGTCAAAAGCTCTAGGTGAGAGAATTTTTTTGTGTTGGACCAAAAGTTTTAACTTTTAACATGTAATTACCAACACAGATGAACTTTCATATCAAAGCGCCTTTTCATCCCATATCACCTAGTATTGTACTACGTAGACTGATTTGTTAGATTTGTTCTCTCATTTCTGCCATACTTTGTACCTTGTACATTGTTGCGTAATAAAAAAAGTAAAGTATCATCCAGGCTAGTTGAACTGTCCATACCTCGGCTTCTGACATGGGTGGTTTGACAGGAACTTTTGTATCAGCAGAGCTGACACTGGTGACGACTGTGGGTTTTGCTGTGTTTGTAGTTTCTGTGTTCTCCTGATTATCCTGAGTTGTGGTCTGCTCCTGAAAGAAAGACATGCCAAAGGGACTCAGAAAAGAATCAGACCTCGAAATTCACTTTTCTTCCTATTGTCCCAGCACTGTCCCTATTGTCCCAGCACTGTCCCAAAAATAAATTTCAATTGCCCAAAGTGAAGATGAACTGTCCCAACCTGTTTTTTGGGAAGTATTGTATGGCTTCAACTTGAGGTTGATTACTGTTCTGTTGTCGAAAAATGTCCCAAAGTGTCTTTTTAGTTGTCCTGGCCTAAAATCTGGTAGTCAGTGGCCATTGGGACACTGTTAATTTTGAGCCCTGAGAATACTAAAGACCATAAAGTTATTGAACAGTTGTTGAAATCTTTACTTTGTCAAATGTACTTTGTGCTTTTCCATACACTTTTTACAAAGGTTGAACCGTTCTGAAGAAGATACTATCAGAGGCTGACAAACCTTTGATTTTGTTTTGTATTTCAAATCTGCAGTTGTGTGTTTGTGTGAGACTTGTGTTTTGCTTTTGACTTTGGAAACAGAGGCACATTTGTGGCCACCATAAAAACAATACCAACACAAACATTTTTAAGATCTACAGTAGTATAACTAGTTTCACCTCTTCTTCCTCCTCCTCCTCCTCTTCTTCCCCAGCCAGGATGCTGTCATCAGCCTCATCTCCTGTGGAGACAACACATGTATTATCTGTTCCACTTGTTACTACAAATGTACCTTAGGCCATGTTGATGTGATTAAATGGATGACATCCTCTGGGAACCCCAAAAATGATGCGAGTGTGCGAATAAAAAAAAGTTTGGCAAAAAAAAAAGTTCTTCTTCTTCCGGTAATGTCCAACTGCCGATACCGGCAATAATTGACATGTCTCGGGTCGAAGGTCACCAGCGTGACTGAGTCTAGGCCAGACTGGACACCCTCGAGACAAAGGTGGCCAGGGACGGGGATTGGACAGTGTCTATGGGCAGGGCGTTCCAATCGCGGATAGTGCGGGGAAGAAAGGAATAGTGTTTGTAGTTCGTGCGGCTAGTTATGTCCTGGAGCTGTTGACTGTGGCCTCTCCGGCTTCTCCTGCTGCCAGACACGGGCTTCAAGGCGTCGCATCTCACACATGCAAGGTCATGCTGGATCTTGTACATCATGGCGAGTCTGGTGGTACGGCGGCGGCCTTGAAGAGAAGCCCACTGTAACTCATCCAACATGTCAGAGACACTAGAGGTGTTTCGGTGTCTGTTCAGAACAAAGCGTGCTGCCCTTCGTTGGATTTTCTCGATCTTATTCAAAGTTGCTTTTATTATGAAATCTATGTGGTCTAAAAATTTGGTGTTTTTACTTTTTGGTGTGCACTTTTTGAAGTGACTTGCACTGCAAGTTACAATACCCTTACCTTCTCCTGATGCAAATGAGGTGTCCTTGGAAAACAGCTCAGCCTCTGTTGAGAGAAATATCCTCTTTTTAAAAGACAGAATTTTACCAGTATAACTTCTCAATCTACAGTATCTGGGTCATGTTGAAAATAAGAGGACGAATAAATCTAGATATGGAAATGAAAAGTTTAGTGGAATGAAAATCATGCTCATTGTAGATAGCTACTACTAGCTACACAAAAGAGTCAGTTGAGAATTACTGCTTTACCATAAACCCTCTAGTCTAGAGTCTCCTCTATATTAGTCAAACCAAAAAATGTGAGTTTTAGGAGAAAAATGGAACAAGATGGAACAAGTAGAACAGAACAATACCTGGTAAATGTGGGGCATTTGGTTCTAGAGGAAATGGGAAGACTTTGGTAAGTACAACGAAAGGTGAAGAAGAAACAATGCCTCACAGTCACAATATTACTGGAAGTCTATCATATGAAAAGGGTAGGAGTAAAGGTGTGAACAGGACAGTGGCTATCTGCAAGGATAGGGCACTGGAAACACACTGGACAGTAAGAAACCACACAATCACCTTCCAGTGACAGTCCTGGTGGGAGGGTAGCACGTGGGACAGCATGCACTCCTTAAACATGCAAACTACTGTTACTACTAAGTAGTGATCTATGATCAAACTATAGTTACTTTCTACAGCTACTGGTGTGATCTACAAACTCAAGTTACTAGTGATCTACAAACTATAGTTACTTGTTATCTAAAAACTACAGTTACTTTGTACATGTACTTCTGACCTACACATTAAAGCTAACAAAGGGGACAGGGACAGTAACAACATGTGTTAACAACCAAGTCTATAATCTACATATGATTATCATGATCTATATTTCTGGTAATAACATCATACAATACTGGAATACATATACGTAAAACATTAAGTTATACGCACATAACAAAGGCTGATATAACTTTACTCACTCACTTTCTATCCAGTATAACTATAAGAGGTATTGGTCCTATTTTGGGTTAGACATGATTGAAGCTTGTACAGAGTCCACATATATGCTTACAAGTATCTTTTCAAATATGAACTTAAGTGAACTCAAAGTGAAATCATTATGGCTTCACCACTATGTGGTGATTAGAGACATATTGTTTTTCCTCATGTTTCTTCTCCTCCTGCCATTTCTTTAAATTGATTCAACTCCTTCATTTTGGGCCAAATGTAAAATGTGGTAAAGCCCTCCGCTACATTTGCTCCAAAGCAAATGTCGGCCTTTCTAGTTATATTGTCCGAGTTACTACTGTTATAAATTTTATACAGAGCCTGCATATTATACATGTACGCATATGCAGTGTCATGATATATATATAGATTATTACAATAATCAAACATGACACTATGAGTATGACATGTGCGATGCTAGCTGACCTCCTGCTGTCTCCATGTGCTGCTGCAGTCGGTCCAGAAGCTCCTGTTTGTTTCCCGTCACCGTCAGCCCACGAGCACGCAGCTCGTTCTTCAGGTCAGCAACCTGCAACATGGGAAGTTTAGTCATCGTTACTTTAGGATACAACAATGTGTTATCATTCCCCTAAAATAAACTTAAATAAAGACCAGAAAGAGTCTAAAAAAACAGTTACTCAAGTCAAGCAACTGGAAATGATTTTGGAAAGGTCAGACGTTAAAAGCTAATTTATAAGTACTACGAACTATTGATTGATGTTAAAATGGAGGTCAAAATGGAAACAAAATTTAAACAAGTCAAAACAAGGATGATGCAAAAATTATTTGTCAAGTAGCTTCTGAGAAGTAATGGCTAAAATTATTAGATTTCTGAAGAAAAAGTTTTTCCACTTGCCTGTCTGATCTTGCTTTAAAGTAGATTTGTGCAGTACATGACTGACATGTTCAGCACATAAAAAAACATGGAACTTGGAAAATCATAATCATGCCTACGGAAAATCATCATATAATAATTTAATATAATTTTGACAGAAGATGTATGTGATTCATGCATACATAATTTTACTGAGTACTAGTATGTTTTGTTGATCCCCAATAGAAAAGAGAGGTCCTGGTATTATACAAACATCTGTACTGTTTAGAAAACAAATTATTTTCCTCACAGCTAGCTAAAACCATGCCCCCCTCCCCATGTAACATAAACTTAACGCAAACGGTTATCCTAAGACTAAGAGACCACCGTGTGTTAAAAACCGTGCATAGCACTGAATAGATTAGATAACCCAGATGTACGAGTGGTGTGGGCAGGGCTAGCATATATCCGGGTTGTCGACGCCCGTTGACAAAAGCGCGCGCTTGGCTTGGACACTCGTCCGAAAAAAATCACAAAGCGAAAAGGCAGCTGTTTGTGTCTGCACGTGTGCTCTTTCGTCAACCATAACGGTAAAACTACAGCCTCCCTGGCACCGTGCATGCATTCAAAATTTTCACTAGTTTATACTCTTTCCTATGCATCAATTTGTAGGTCCTAAAAGCAAGGGAAAAGTGCAGAATTTGATAAAAACTGCGAGTTTTCGTACCTTCAGCTTCTTCAGAGCCTCCATCTTGGAAAAGTTGTGATGCGGAGTGTCATTTCTGTACATGCGCACTAGTCAATATGTGATTTTACGACATAGTTTTACAGCAGTGCAGCCAGTTTGCGGTAGGTCAAAGAAAGTGTAGCATGCTGCAATTTTTCACGTGATAACCCCAAGTTTACAAGCCAAAATCACGCATTTAGAAAGCAGACAGGGCGCTCAAATTCACCATGAGGCTATCGTTAATGCTACTGATCAGCCATGGCAAGAGGCAGCGAAGACTGGGCGGCGGAAAGCCTCAAAGACTGAACATTTTGAGGAAGGTTGTCACCGGTTTGGTTCGCCACGAACGAATCGAGACCACATATGCCCACTGTGATGAGGCCAAGTTCTATGCCGAACGGGTGGGTGAATATTTTCCCTGTATCTAGGCACATCCTTGTACCTAAGTATTGTTTTCTGTGTGTTTGCAGGTATCTTAATGCAGTATAGAGATTTTGTAACCACAGATTGACAGGAAGGTCAAATTATCTTGCTTGAGGGCCTGCATGGGGTCCCAACAACGCTCTACGCTAAATTTTGAGAGCCGGCTACGTATTACGCTGAATTCAAGAAGCCTCCCCCATTATGCTTCACGGTAAATTCTGGGTAGCTACAATGCATTACGTAAAATAAAACTGCGAATTATGCTCTACACAAAATGCGCCAATTACGTTCTACGTTGAATTAGAGCGGCCCGTTTACGCTCTACGTAGAATAAAAACCGATTACGCTCTACAGAAATCGGCAGGTGGGCCCCCATAGCTTGTTTATTAGTTTTGATGTTGAAGTTTCCTCTTTACACATCTAGTAAAAGAAATCTAAACCCTTTCGTTCCTTCTCTCCAGTTGATTGACTATGCTAAACTCGGAAACACCAATGCAGGAGCCATGCGGATTGCCGACTACTGGATCACAGTGAGTTTTGAAGAAAGATTTAAAATTTGTGTTGTATATTGTTGAAAAATATTGCCATAATATGATCTGATAAGGTGATGACAGTGAAAGCATTACATTGTATAGGTTCTGAAACATACTGTTTATTTCTTGTTGAAACTAGATATTATGAAAAGTATAACTTAGCTTTAATAATGCTCATTATTCTGGTACATGTTTACATTGTACTTGTCATGTACACATGTATGGTATACAAAATTGTACATTCCACCTTTCCAAATTATAAAATTTTTACGTATCTCATATGCATTTTACATTATTACATAAGACTACAGTATTATTGTATTTGTTACACTCTCTCACTCACTCACTTACAAATTAGAAATAATTGCCTTCTGTAGTAATCACACTCACTCACTCACACAAGTTAGAAATAATTGCCTTAACTTCTGTAGTAATGAGATTCAACCCTGACATTCCTGTTTGCGTCTTTCAACAGGAAAAGGACCTGATCCCCAAGTTGTTCGAGACTCTCGCGCCGCGTTTCGCCAACTTCGACGGACGGTATTGCAGGTTGTACCGCCTCCCTCTCACCACACAGAACACCCTGGACACGGCCGTGTTAGAGTACAAGGGAAACCCCTACCCTAGCCTCAGACCTACACCCAAGAACCATCCCAACTCTATAGCAAACATTCTGGTGGAGGGACTGAGACAAGACTATGAGAAGAAGAAGACAGAGACTGTATGAGACTTAAAGGATGAGTCTGTTGCATGATCTGGACAGTAGACAAGGAATGATGAATTATTTTTTCATGCATATATGCTTCATCTTCCATTCTCAATTTAATCACTATAAACATTCTCATACAAGTTTGCTTTTTTCCTCAAAAACTTAGACACAGAATTTAACTCTCATATTGTCATAAACATAGAAAACCATTGTGACATAGATACTGAAAGAGACTAAGGCCCGATTTAGACTAGAAACGGTAATTATTTACGGAGGGTAGAAACGGTATACCGTTTCGAAACGGTATACCGTTTCGAAACGGTACGAAACGTTTCGCCACAGAAAACGGTTCGTCTTTAGACACAGAGTCGGTAGCGTTTCGGGCCGCCCGTGGCGCAGGATGTTTCTGACCCACAGTGACTTATGATGACCTCCCCAACCGCTTCTACGGTTTGCCTCATTGGCCTTATGATACTTGTGTTTCAGGGCCTTGAACTTCGCCCGAACCTGCTTTGGGGTGCGTAAATACCCCTCAGCCGCCAGCCCGTCCACAAGCATCTGTATGCCCTCCCTATTACGCGAGGTCTCCAAGCGGGATTGTATAGTTTGATCGGCCCACAAGCTGATCAAGCAGCGGATCTCTTCTTGGGTCCAGACCCTCCCCTGGCCTTCTGCCATCCCCCCAGACATAAAGGATGACGAAAATTCGAGAAATACCTGATATAAAATGGCGAAAATGGACACAATCGAATATGGCGCGAATCTACCAGAAAATGGACGCGCGCGGGCTTATTAGCATGTGATTAGCATATGACACGTGACCTGGTTTACCGTTTCAAGAAACCCTTTGACTTTAGACCTAGCAAAAAGCGTTTCGGGCCCCCCGCTGAAGGGTTCTGAAACGGTCGAAAACCACGATGGAGGTGGTTTTCGGAAACGGTCCGCGAAAACCCATAACAAACCGTTTTTTCCTCTTTAGACCGGGAACGGTTAACCGTTCCAAAACGTTTCCCTGGCCAAAACCCCTTAAGCGTTTCTAGTCTAAATCGGGCCTAAAACTGTATCATGTTTGAATCACATGTACACAGGTTTAGACAAAATGTTTGAAATGAACATGTCACTATTTTCTTTATAACAGTACATTTGTATACAGTACCTTAATTCTGAGATAAGAAAGGGGGGTCACCAAATTTCCCTGATTAATTTAGATGTTCCAAGACATGTCACTTAAACGTGTGTAATGAAATAAGATTATGAAAAATATGCTTTGTACAGTATAACATACCATAGAACTTTGGTTTAAATAAACCATTAGAGATCTACTGGTATTTATTTGTATCTTAATTCTATGGTAGTTTAAGCTTGCAGTCTCTTTAATTTAGTCAAAACAGAGATTGAAAATGAAGTTAAACTATGTCTTATATATTGTAATAAAAAATGTAAAAAAATATTGTATTCAAAAGCTTTACTAAATTTTCCAAATCTTTCCATTGACTAAAAGTTACTTTATCATATAAATTATATATAATTTGTACATTCTAATATGTAAATCATATACACCTTGTTTTACTACTAATACCAGTGCTCTTGCTTGCACATTAAGTGTTTCAGACTTTGCGATGTGTGTGCTATCTCCTCTTCTTTCTCTTCCTGGTATTCTGTAGTGTCAGTAACGGCATGCCCAGCCGTGCGCGGAGTTCGTTGGGGATGTAAGGGTTGGAGTTACAGTGGCCATGGCGGTTTGGGATGTCGCTCTCCCTGTACACGTGAACGGACACGTTGGAACGCACCTCCACCTCGATTTCTCCCCAGGCCTGCCAGCATGGATATGAAAAAAACACTTAGTTCATACTAGAAAGGCCGACATTTGCTTTGGAGCAAATGTAGCGGATGGCTTCACCACATTTCACGACATGGCAGGGAAAGCAGGAGAAACACAAGGGAAAACAATTCTTTACGTTGATATAACTATAGTATGAAGTGACAACAGTTGGATAGCTATAGTATTGGTTAGGATTTTTAATTGCAGAATGCAAACTGTTGATTTTCAAGATAAAAAGAAGCGTTTATGCCCTGCATTCCAAATTTCATGTTATTTGGCCCAAAAATGAAGGAGTTGAATAGTGGTGAAGCCATAACTAGACAATGCTAATACTGTGTAGTGATGTGTACCTAAACCCACATTCAGGTCCGGATGCAAGTCCAGAGGTTTAGGTACAAATCCTGACCCAGGATACATAAAAATTATGGAAGGGACTTCTCAGTTAACATTTCCCAATGGAAAATGGAGCATCTTTACCACAAAATTTTGAAGTGAGCCCTGCACTACCAGGGTTTAGAAGCAAGATATCTTTTTTGCAGGGCATGTCTGGGCAAAACTGTGGCCGAACACGCAAGTTTGCAGCACAAATTTTTGACTATTGATGATTTCAGGTGGTTTAGAACAAAAAGAGGAATGTGATTTTTTGGTAAGTCCAGAACTGGTTCCAGACGATCATTTTTTTGGGACTCGAACCTAAACATTTTTACAACTCCAGAACTAGTTTCAGGGAAATGGTACACAATACAAGCTACAACTACTATTGCTCCTTAGGGCAAGAACTACCGGGTAGCCGTATAAAACCTATGCATGCCCGTAGCCAGGGGGGTTCGGAAGAGCCCCCCCCCCCCAAGGCTCAAAGGTCCACTTTTTATGTAAAGGTCCACTTTTTGGTCCACTATTTATGTAAAGGTCCACTTTTTGGTCCACTCTTTATGTAAAGGTCCAAGATTTTTCTTGAAAAGATAGATTGGAATCATAGAAAAACTGCTCCCTTTGTCATTGAATAAAAATTTATCACTGATTTTTTCTTTGAAATCCTCTCAAAAACGCACGACATACAATGCCATTTTAGAAGGTTCATTTTTCAACCTAGGAACCTCGAGGTCCCCTCAAGCAGTTGGAAGAACCCCCCCCCCCATTCAAAATCCTGGCTACGGGCATGCTATGAATAAAACATTCAAATTTAAAGTCATTTACAAAATATGTACTTCCTTGCTATGTTGTCGAAGTGATTGAAAATGACATCTTACCTCGTCCCCTACGACCTTGGCCAGAGCCAGGCTATACTTCCTCTCAGGCAGCCAGACGTTCCCGTACGACAGGACAGCCTTCCCTTCGTACTGTCCCGTCACCAGGATACGCACCTTCTCAGCAACCAATGGGACGGGCTGCTGACGGTCAGGTGACGTCAGCATCTTGATGAGGTCAATGAACCCGTCATCTCTCTCCTTGTGAGTGTTCATTAGGTAACCTGTGGGCACAGGACCAATCAGAGGGCAGGATTTAAACATCAGTCAACCAATCACAGGCAATACAGCAAACACCATGATCACACTTTGGACCAATCGGATGTTCCTATTACCAATCTTTTTCAGCACTGTGTACAAGAAGTGGGTAACATCCCAGGCTATTCCAGCACCTGAAAATGAAGTTCTTCAGTGTTCCCAATGAAAAGTGCATTGTTTTAAACCAAATTGCATTTCTTGTGAATATATATAGAATACAACACGGGGTATTCCATATTGCCTGAGGTATCAGCCCAAAGGGCGGAGGGCGATCTGACTCGTGGGAGGGCTGGGACCGAGGGTGATGCGAAATACACCCTATTATATTTCATTGCCATGCAAGAAAACAGACATTTCAATGCGAAATGTGCCAAAATTTGGTGTCCCTTAACCCAAAAAATGCAACATCAACTTAAAAACATCCAAATCCTGTATTTGAACTTTTAAAAGCAGCGTACGCGGTTAGGGCGAAATGCGTTCAAATCATTCTATGGAAGCAATGGAAGCCCAGGCCATACCATAAAGTATGGCCCGGATGGGAACACTGTTATCGAAGGTTATCACAGCCCAGGTATGATATAAATGTACTTACCGATGAAAGCCCAGACAGTACTGGCCTGCAGCATGCAGTAGTTTGCTCTCTGCTTGATGGAGCGTTCGATCATGGCCTGCAGCACGTGTTCCCTGCGCTGCAGTAGACTGCAGTGGTGCTGCTGCAGGGTTAGCACAGCTGGGCTTACTGCGGCATCTGCAGAATTGATAAAGGGACATCAGGGCCTCAAAAAGATGGACAAAGAATGAAGCTTTTTTGTTATATAGAAGTGCAATGCGGAAAGCTGATTGTACAACGTTTCAACACTCAGGTGTCAAATCATGGAGCTAGAAAAGGTCAATCAGCTAATGAGAAATTTATGTCCCTTGCAGGGGTCCACACACACAAAAAAAAACAGGGAAACAGGAAACACAAACATTTTTTCCTAGGCACAATTAAGCATTTTGAGAGTCAGTAGGACAATATGATGAGGCTGTACCTAGCTGTCCCAGGTCCACCATGGCCCCACTCTTGGCCGCCTGTCTGGCCTTACTGTTGGAACAGTAACACAGCACCTGGCACACCACAGCACGGGACAGCAGGGCGGGGTCGTAACCAGGGGCAACCAGGCTCAGCAGGGACGGCAGGTGAAGTCTTGTCCTCTTCTTGGTACTCTGGAAGAAGGAATTTAAGGTCAATAAAGTACATAAGGCCATGTTGATTTGATTATATGGATGACATACAAGATACAAGATACAAGATGTCTTTATTGGAAATCGCAGTGTTGCCACTGAATTAAAACCAATTTACATTTCAAAATAAGGAATTCATTAAAAGCTGGAATTCATTAAAGTTCACAAATATGGACAAATTATACACACACATTACAAAAAGAGGCAATTGCAACCTCTGGGACATCCTCTGGGAACCCCAAAACTGATGCGAGCGTGCGAATAAAAAAAGTTAGAGCGACTGAGGTCTCTGAATGGCCAAAAAAAAAGTTGGAACTGGTACTAACGGTTTGGGTCTTCCTCTTCTGGGTCTTCCCATCCGTATCATCATCATCATCATCATCATAGCCATCATCAGATTCCTCCTCACCATCTGCATCCACAGTGGTACCCAATGACATCTCCTCTGTCTCAGGCCCTTCATCTGTGTGAAAAGATTCACAAACAAGACTGGCAATGAAAACATACATTGTCATGGCGACGGTGGTTGCTGTTAGGGTTATTGTTTGCATGGCACTGCCATGATTACATGATTTTGAGGAAGCCTTGTATGCTACCCTCCTCCGAGTGTATAGTGAACGAGCCCCGGGGTCACAGAAAATACATGTAGGGCATCCGGGCAGACAGGTTTTCCCAAGGGTTTCCAGGAATGTGGGCACGTCAACAAACAGAGCTGGGAGACATTCCTGTGGACATTCCATGCCTGTGGACAAATTGCCTGTACAATTCCTAGAATTCTTGCGAATGGCACACAATACTGTACCATTAGGCTCCTCCCTGAGATGTCGCCAAAAAATCACACTACATGTATTTGATAAACACAGTTCATGTGAATTATCTTGTTGTGTTTCTTACTGTAAAATTCTGTGCATATTCCTGACTGTCACTTCCTTCCATCCTGTATGGTGACCATTTTGACTTACAACCTGACCTTCTTGTCAGTCTTTGGTTACACGATTCCCATTTAACTTCTTGTGAACCTACTGTATTCAAATAACGTACTACAGACACACAAGCAAACAACCAGATTAGCACACAGATAAAAACCTCCAAGTCTGCCTACAAATATTGAACAAATTTGTTTCGGGTTGGACATTAAAAGTTCATGAAGACATCCCACACAATAGAATTATAAATTAGAATATTAAAATCTTTTCCCCTTAACCTCTCTAGCTGTTGTGGGTTACAGACTTATTTTCCTTCCTAACCTTCCTCCACGGTGCTGTACATTGTCTTGATGGCCTGCTTGACTTCAGAGATCCACCTGTCTGGGGCAAGCCCACTGTTCCTGTCCAGCTCACTGAAGCAGTACTGCGAGGACACCCAGTGGTTGACAAAGGCAATGCAGCTGGGGAGAGCAGCAAGCTGTGGGGTCAGTCTTGTCTGCAGCTTGTGGAGGAGCTGAAATCAGAAGAAATCTTCATGAAGTCTTTGTCTGTAAAAAGTTTAAAAGTAGATGTCATTTCTTCACCTAGCTAATTGTTTCTTCCATATAGAATTCCCTCCAAATTTTGAGAAGAATGCTCATGAAAGAAATACAGAAAATCAGGGAAAAGTCATATCATATTGAAACAGTTTGAAAATGTCTTATGATATATATATTGCTTAAATTTGAAACAATCTACTATTAAATTTCATTCTTCTTTTTGTAAGACCTAGGGAAAAAAATGTTGTGTTTCCTGTTTCCCGACCGACCCTAAAAATACCTACCGACCCTAGACTTTTTTAGGGGGTGGACCCCTGCAAGGGATATGAATTCAATTTTTTGAGCTGATCAACCTTTTCTAGCTCCATGATCTGACACCTGAGTGCTAAAGGTTGTACAATTGGTTATCTAACATTGACATTGAAAATAAAAAGTGTCCTTGGGCAAGTGTTACTTTGTAAAACTGTATTGTATAAGTTGGACCTCTACAAAGACATCACTGAAGTCTAAAAAAAGATAATCCCTACCTACCGACCCTAATTTTTCAGGACTGAAACTGGAAACACAACATAATTTTTCCTAGGCCTAAGATTATGACTTTGGATGCTCAAAATAGTGAATAGGTTTTGAACATTTTTAAACCTACCTGTGCCACTATGTTGAGCATGGATTGTGTGACAACTTCAGGGTTGTACTCGTCCTTCTTTGCTTCCTTCTCTCCCTCCATCTGAGCACCGACACTCTGAGGTCCAAAGTCTAGCCAGCGTGTCACAACCTTCTTAGCAGCTGTCAGGTCATCCTTCTTGTTCTGCAAATTAAACAGAAAATCAGAGATTCCTTAAGTGATTCAGAATAACATACATTTAAACATGCCAAGGAGACCACCTCTTTAAGCTGGCCACCTGTCCATGGTGACTGCTTTTTCTCGGTCCCAAAAATTTTCCCCATTGAAACAAGCATTAAGCAACCTGTCCAAGGTGACCACCTGGCAAACGCAACCGCGGCCGCTCTGAGTTGTGTCCTCTCAAGCCCTGATACTTGCCCATTGTGACCACATCATTTTCGATCATGTTGATTATTGATGATAACTAATGAGAAATCATAGAGAAACCTGCCAGTTTGCCTCGACTGCAGGATGATGTTTTTGTTTGACCCTCCTCACATGCATTTACAGCATTTGACAATAGAACATCTCGACTTGGAAACCATTTATGCCTCAGTCATGTTGTGAGATGACCCTCTTCAAGGAGACCACCTGTCCAAGGAGACCACTTTTCTTTGGTCCCCTGGGTGGCCGGCTTGGGCAGGTTTGACTGTACAATGTACAATGTATCTCTAAAGTCCAAACTTCATTAAGATCTATCTGGAAACTCAGGCTTAAATTTGTATGTGTAATTGTACATTGTGAATAATTTAAAAAAATAAATTACTTCTTATGAAGAGGGAACAGCTTGGATATTTTTCAGTACAGACATTTCATTAATCCGTTTTACTATGTTTTTTTTTAACTTTCTTTTTATTGACATTTCCAGAAGACATTATACACAAGAAATTTCAATATCTTGGTTGTGGGGTTGTGTGGCACAAACGGCAGAGTACTCAACTCAGAACAAAGAGGTCCCAGGTTCAAGTCCCGACATGCCACCGATCTTGTGTCCTTGGGAAAGGCACTTACCAGTAACACAACTTTCCTCAAGTGAAAATGAGTATTGTCTGTCCTGTATTTGTGTCCCACGTGTATTGTACAGTTGCAATTTCAATAAATCTAATCAAATCTTTACCAGAGGACATCCCAGCTTGTCCTTGGCCCAGACCTCCATAGCTCTGTCGACCTTTCTGCTTGTCTTGACCTTGACCTCTGGGGCAGTGACCCCTGCAGCAGGGTCGAACACAGGTGCATCCAGCTGGATGGGCTGGGTACTGTTACAGCTGGCCACCTGCCGACAGGTGCTGAGGAGGGCTTCTGTAGCGTCTGTGACTGGGGCTTCAGTCTGGGTGGCTCCTCCCTGAATCACACCTGGAATAAATAAATTTTGAAAAATGAACCTTCTAAAATGGCATTTCGTGCATTTTTGAGAGGATTTCAAAGAAAAAATCAGAGATAAATTTTTATTCAATGACAAAGGGAGCAGTTTTTCTACGATTCCAGTCCATCTTTTCAAGAAAAATCTTGGACCTTTACATAAAAAGTGGACCAAAAAGTGGACCTTTACATAAAAAGTGGACCAAAAAGTGGACCTTTGAGCCTTGTGGGGGGTTCCTTCGAACCCCCGAACCCCCCTGGCTACGGGCATGCTTACAGAGATCAATACTTCAGGGCCCAGGTTTATGATTGGATCTGTGGAGGGGAGCACTAAAGTCAATCTAGGGGCAATAGCAATCTGAGGGGCTCCGGGGGCATGTGGTTTAGTTTTCAGTGCGCCTTGTGTGTTTTCTTGCATAAGTTTTTCTATGGCTGCAGAATTTTCACATGCTTGGCACATAAGAGACATTAACAGGAATTAAATTAGGTCAAAGGTGCCAGAAAAGGTTATGTCATTTCCTGTCTTCAATTTGCTGCTATAGATATGATTGTTGCCTAAGGGGATCTTTGATTTCTTGTCATTAGGCCACACCAAGTAAATTTTATGGATGACGTCCTTTGGAGACCCTAAATCTAATGCGAGAGTGCGAAAAAAAAACAAGAAGGGCCCTAAAAAACAAGATGCCTGGATTAGAAATATACTAAGAGAGGACAAATGTTAGGACACAAATTGAATGAGGTGACACAGTGTAACAAGCAAGAAGTCTTTTATTCATCATCAAAACAGCAATAAATCAGGTGGAACAACAGTTGTCGTCCTGTCCTGTTTCCTTTCTTTAATCACATCTTCCCTTATCCCACTGTTGTGACTCTTTGGTCATACATTGTAGTTACAGGAAGCGGAATTTCTTGTTTTTTTTTCTAGGAACAGGCCAAAATCAATGCGTGCGCGGACGTCATCCTTAAAATTTACTTGGTGTGGCCTAATGAAAAATGCATACATGTATGTCGACAACTTTTATAATAAATTTTCAACATCCTACTCCAAACAAATATCTTTTCAAGCAATTCAGCTAAGTTGACCTTTGGGACAGTAAGTGAGTGTATTCCCCCAAAGCAGATATTGAGTATTATATTCACTTGGTATCATCTCCCATATGTCTGCTTTGAGATTGTTACATGTACTACCTTTCCACTCAACACATATAATAAGAGAACTATTTGAACCAAGGAAGTGTAAAAATCTCTTCCCTTGTTAGAAGTAACTGCAGACATCTCTAATTGGTATCTTTCAAGTTCAAAGATTGTAACTTACCCTTGCCAACCATATCTCCTTCAACTTCAAAGCAGCAAGTTCAAACTTTTGTTGTAAGTACACTGTACAGTATATCAGTGTTAGCATACACTACAGTAAGACGTTTGAACTTATCCTCCTTTTAACAAGTTTAACATTCATGTATTCTACTCATTTTCACCCTAGCATAACCGTTTAGACTCGAAATAGTTTGGCAGAGAAGAGTCACAGATATCTATGTCATCTACTGTACACAAAGTGCTCACAACTGCTCTTGGCAAAGACTAACTAGGAGTTCTCAGTAAACAACTCTGCTCTAGTACCATATCTGAAACTACATTCTGGGTTTCTGGCAGATTTTTAAACAAAGATATTACAGTACTGAACGACCACCTACACAGAGGCACATGCAAGCCCTGTGGAATTTTCACTGATGCCGAAAACAGTCCGTTGTTGATTGTGTTTCTAGAATGTACCTTTTGTTAACTTTGATGGGCAAATAGGGCAGAAGTCTACATAGGAAACGGTTCTCTGATTCTCAAGGCTATACAGTTACGGCCTCACAGCCTTTAACACAGATCAAATAAACTCCTGGCTTACAATTCTACCGCTGGAGTTTTTTGTTTGTGTTCGTTGCAAGGATAAATGAGGTATCTGAGCTCGTTTTCAGCAAATGGCAACAAACTTTGACCAAATCAGTGAAAACAAACTGTCTTTCAGGATGAGGATGCTCCACCCTTTTTTGTTAGCTCAAATTTGCTGCTTAGCACGTGGTGCATTTTAACCCAAAGGGACCATTGCCTAGTTTCTGCTATTACTCTCATATCCTCAGTATATCATATCAGGGACATTATATCTATCACTTAAATCAATCTCTAATTTCTGCTCTTTCTGTTCTTTCAAACAGGAAGATGACTAGGTTCAAGAGATCACAGCTTCTCATCTTCAAAGTATGGCACTCTGATTCCGTATTAAATGTCACGCAAATTTGCAGAACTGAAAACAGCAAATCATCTGCACTAAAGACTGTTCGGATCATCAGCAGTTGAGTAGAAACAACAGTAAGCTAGAAGTAGATAATACTAGATGATTCAGGACTGTCACGCCAAGTCGGTGAGTGTATAACAAAGGCATGACCCTACAGTATGGAATGCCAAACAATACCTTATAATACACATCCCCGTTCTACCCTACCCCATCTATCTAACCATGGACAGATATAGATTTTTTTACCAGAGGTCAAACCACTTTAGCTCGGAAAAATTCCAGCCATTCCACTCAACAATCCCTGTTCAGACAGAGTGCAGCCATCATAGGAGGATGCTGTCATCCTGAAGGTACTAAAGGCCTGTGTTTGCCCACTCCTTTTAATCTAATTACCGCCAATTATCAGCCTCTTGTCCCAACGTGTGCACCCACTTAGGATGAGATTGATGGGCCCTGGAGATGTGATAGGGGTTTTTGAGTGACAGGACAAGTGTCTCTCACTGTTGCCACCACTCCTGAACAAACCTCCCCGCAGACCCCATGCAGGGTCTCAGCATCTGTGAGATTCAGGCCCTGCCTTTTGTGACTTATGGACAGTCTCAAATCCTACATATTAATAGAAGGATTGGAGTAAATAGAACAGGGAGGGGACATATGCGTCATAGTTTGAAGATGACAGAAAAGAACCCTGCTGGTTGCATCTGCTGTTTGTGATTCTATGTTTTACCCATTTCGTACTAGACCTGCTGGGTAGGTATTGCACAGTAGTACAAGCACTTTGCTACTGTGCATATAAGGCTAACATCCAGACAGTCCTAATGTCTAGACCTACATGTATTGCTTCCTTTTTTTTTTTGAGACGATGTACTGTGAAAGAGATATTCCAATCTTACCTCCCAATATTTTCTGCTTGAATTCACATGATCTACCTACGGCACACTACATAATATACTTACCAGTATACTAGTAGTTTCCGACTAGTGTTTCCAACTATAAAAATACAAAACAGAACTTGAACTACAACGTACACTGACCTGTCTGTTCATTGAGCTCATTCCATGGTAGAGAAAACGGTGTATGTGTTAATGTTCTATATTTGAACTGGTTTAACCAAGCCTAAAGGTCTGGTACTAGTAGGAGAATGCACTCTACTTGTACTCTGTTTTGATTTGGTCACCGAAATTTGGGCTAACTGTTCAGAGTGCTGAGTGTGTGTTGGAACTGTACTCCCTACTTGTTGTTGTTGGGAGAAGATCTCTTGATCATGTGGTCTACAAGCCGCACTCTGTCTTTGATGAGAGAAGAGGAGGGACCATTTGTGTCTGTGTTTGTTGACTTGTCATCAGCCTATTGGACAGCTTTCAAAACATCCACTTTTCTGGGGGTTTGCTCTATCATATTATGTATGACCACCATTATGAAATCTTCATTTCTGCCCAGCCCTGCAGTGTAGGATTATTGGCAGCCATTACAATTGTGACCCGGTACATAAAAAACAAGGGGACAAAAGGATAACCGAGAAGGGAACATAAAACAACTGATTTTATGTGTGCTAAAGATGGGACTAGTGCGTTAGTAATATTTACATATATTCATTCCTGGCTATTACACAGGTCTTAAGGCCATGGTATACAAAATGTAACATAATGTCTACGAACCCGTAGCAAGCTATACCATAAAACATCATTCGCTTGTGCATGGCAAGAAAACATCAGAAATTGATTGCTAAATAATTATAGATTGACGAACCGTTGGTCGTTTTGCCGTTAACTGCAACATTAAAAAAATGTCACATTAAACGTTTGATTACTGTCAAAGGAGGAGGTGAAATATTCTACAGACGTCCAATGATGTTGATATGAAACTTTATGAATCATTATTGCATTCCTGTCCAGATGGACTAAATGTGCATATATGGTGCAGAGCATGCAATTCATGAGTACAGAACAGTTCAACAATAATACTGTATTCTAATGCTAAATATTAAAATCCTATCTATTAAGACAGCACTGGGTACTATATTAGATGAAAAGTTTAAGGTGGTAGCGTGTCGTAATTTTACCTTAAATGTCCATTGAGTTGTAGAATAGTGGAGTTTCCCCCAAAACAGGGCAGTCAGAATAGTACGACCGTCCCATCTATTTAACATCAACCCAGGATGGTGCCAACAACTGGATGACATTTTCTGCTCAGTAGCGGACACATTAGTCCTAACCAATGGGGTTTCCCACCCCGTCAACACTCCGGAACAGCGTTTGAAGTAAACCCAGACCGTGTTTTCTTGCTCTTTTTCAGGTCGACAGAGATTTGAATCCAAGCCAGCATTTCATGCTCCAAGTAGATGTGTATGGCTTTAGTTTTATTTTTGTCTTCTTGCATAGAGAAGTATATTTTTGGACCAGAGAATTCGAAAGCAGCGCATAATTAGACAATGACAATGAACTTTATTACATATTCACGCCCTACATGGGCAAAATGCACTACCTTAGATAAGGCCACACCAAGTAAATTTTATGGATGACGTCCTTTGGAGACTCCAAATCTAATGCGAGAGGGCGAAAAAAAACAAGAAGGGCCCAAAAAAACAAGATGCCTAGATTAGAAATATACTAAGAGACAACAAATGTTAGGACGCAAATTGAATGAGGTGACACAGTGTAACAAGCAAGAAGTCTTTTATTCATCATCAAAACAGTAATAAATCAGTTGGAACAGCTGTTGTCGTCCTGTCACATTTTTGCAGGCCTGCAGAAACAAAGCATAAAAGGCAAAATTAGTTGCTGATTAACCCTTTGCATGCATTACTGCATTTCTACCTATGCAAATAGTCTATAGGAGCTTTTGAGAAAGAATATCAATAAAGGTGGAACCAAACAAAATATGTTTAGAGCTATTCCACATAAGTTGCATAATGTATTTAAGTAGGTAACAAATGTATGCCTACCTGACAAACAGGGTTTATTGTCTGGTATGCAGCAGTCTTCTCTGCCGGTATGGGCAGCGTTTCCTCCTCGCCGCAGTTCCAGCACACCAAAGGCAGCATCGTCTTCATCACCCCTGACTTCAATCTGGCTGACTAGTAGTATAGTACTGTGCTACTGGTGAAGTGCATGTCACTGCCCTACATGAAACAGGTGGAAAAATATGGAACAATAGTCAATTGTGCTAAAATCCAACTCTTCAGAAAAAAATAATTTTTTTTCAACATAAAGGTTTAGGTTATATGTTGTAGTTAAATGTACGTCTTTACTGTCCCCAAAGTGCCTTAAATTTAAAGGGTATATTCTGCAACAATCCATATCAAATGTACCTCATTACTCACCTTTGTTGTTATTGCTACATTGTTGTGTGCTCCCAGTCCCAGCGTAGGCTGGAAACATCCACTCCTGCTGACCTTGTTCTCTTGATGCTTTCATCATACCTGTATACATATGTACATGTACATGTGAAAAGAAAAGTGAACCTTCTGTTTCTAGTTCACAATGTGTCTTAATGCAATCAAAGAAATGGAAGAGCTGACAACGTTACTAAATTGGATATCAAAGTTAAAATGATGGGGAAAAAGAATTCTTAAGAAAGACTAAAAATTCCCCCCCCCCAAAAAAATAGTACTTCAAAAAGAGCTTGAATGCGTAGTTTGTTTACAGCTATAGATGCCAAAATACCTTACAAATCCGACTGAAAATTAGCTATTTACGTGCCAAATGTGGACCAAAAATTTAAGAATAAAAAAAAACACACATATTTTGCCAACATCAAGTATAAATAACCAGAAACGAATAAACGATCATTATCCATACAAAATACATGCAAGGAGCCTTGATACAAGTATGCATAATTTTATACTCCCCTTCTAGGAATATTCACCCGTGTTTTTTCCGTACAAGGTACTCGATTCAAAACAGACTTTTCATACCTCAAAAGCAGTCTTAGGCCTAGGAACAGCTTCAGTCGTAGCAGCTGTCTTGTCGATCACCATACGGATGAAACACCCGAACTGCAGGAGTAAAGCTCAATGCCTCTCGCGACCTTCTCGTCATTGCAGAAGAATATTTGCACTGTAGCTGATCTTGAGAAAACTTGCTTGAAATTGTATGGTCGAAAATCACTCGCCGCTACAAGTCCCTCGTACAGTTGCGCGAAAGATAGCTCTCCCTGGCCGACATCGAGCGCGCACCAGTCAACAACAATGTTTCCGCACGCTTTTACGACCTGAACGCTCACATAGAATAGAATATTAGCGACCAAGGGTGGTGAGCCCACCATCTTGCTTCTTTGAAATGTGGCGCGCGGACTCTTGTGCGCACGTACACCATCATTTTGCGGCACATGTGCTCTTTACCCGGCCCGGTTTCACGTCAATCTGACGATTTGCAGCACTGTCGTGACTCTTTGGCCCTAGTTACAGGAAGCGGAATTTCTTGTTTTGTTTTCTAGGAACAGGCCAAAATCAATGCGCGCGCGGACGTCATCCATAAAATTTACTTGGTGTGGCCTAATGGTGTCAGCTTTGACAGAATTGTACAAACATAGATGCATTTTTCATCAGGTTGATTGTGATTCAATACAATTATACAATAACTACTTTACAGAGAGTTTCAACAAATTAATGAATGGCTGAAAAACACACTTTCAGTCTCTCTACAAGGAACATCTCTAAAGATACATCTCATTGCAACCTACATGTATGCCAAACTGCCATACTGTTAGCACATAAAGCTAACACGGCTGTATGAATGAAAATTTAACATACCCTCTGCACTGCCTCCAACTGCTGCCCCCTCTGTATTTTCCTCCTCTTGCTCCTCCACTACTACTTCCCCGGTGATGGTGACAGACTGCTTGGTTCCCTCTGGTGTGCAGAAGCGGTCCTCTCCTTCCAGCTTCATTTGCATATCAACCTCCCTACCAGCACTGAGGAAGAGAGAAATATACATTAGAGGGTTAGGCTATGCCTTCCAATACTGTGCCCTATTAGACCTTTCATACATAGAACTTGTAGACTTGTAAAAATGTTTAGGTTCAAGTCCAAAAAACCTGAACATCCGGAACTTTTAAGTTCCGGACTTGCAAAAATTAATCATGTCACCGATTTGTTAACTACCTGAAATCTTCAATGGTCAGAAAATTTGTGCTGCAAAATGAAGAAAACATTGCCATTGGGCGTCGTCAAGTGTCAACCTCCGTAAATTATGTGGCCACAGTTTTGCACAGATATGCCCAAAAAACAACATATCTTGCTTCTAACCCCTGGTAGTGCAGTGCTCGCTACAAAATTTTGCGGTAAAGATGCCCCATTTTCCATTGAGAAATGTTGACTTAGAAGTCCCTTCTGTATTTTGTAACCTAAACCTCTGGACATGAATCCGGATCTGGACCTGAACGTGGGTTTAGGTACGCAGCACTCGACTCCTTAGCATGCAAATATATATATAAAAATTATACAGTAACTGAAATATTTCTCACCTCAGAGCGACAAAGTCAAAGAGTTCCTGCAGCTTGGCCTTGAGTGCCTCTGTGCCGTCGCTGGGTTCCGTGTAGCGGAACAGTCCCGCGGTCGTTCCTGTGTTCCGCAGACGGCCCAGGAAGTTGTAGTCGTGCTGGGCGCTGAAGCCAACCACGTGAACTATCACCTAGTGAGAAGAATATTTAATTGGTCCCCTGGTACTAAATGTGCACACTGGAATGTGTTATGTAAAATTTTGCCAAGGACATACATGTATATATAGAATACAACATGGTGTATTTCATTCCATGAGAGGGCTGGGACCGAGGATGATGCAGAATACACTGTGCTGTATTTTATGTCAGTTCCACCCGAGAAAACATCCATTTCAATGCAAAATGTGCCAAAATTTCGTGTCCCTAAACAAAAAATTGTAACAACCTCAATTCCAACATCCGAATCTGGTATTTGAATTTTTGAAAGTGGCACAAATGGCACATGTAAAATGCAGATTATTCTATGGAACCTTGTGTGATAACCAAATAGAACCCTGTGTGATACCGCTAGTTATCACATAGACTGAAATGTCCGTATCAATTCTATAGTGGCCCAGGTATGACTTAAAAAAGCTTATCAAAATCAAGTGCAAGACCTACCTATGAATTCTTCTAGAAGGGCAGATGAGGTGTAACAGTGGGGGGGGGGGTGGTTATAAGCGCTACCAACAGATCCGGCAAAAGGGGTCTAGACCTTTTAGCGGAGAGGTTAGAGTGTCTGGTTATGAAGCTCTGGTGCTCGGGAGGTCGCGGGTTCGAACCCCCGTCCGGGACCAGAAGCACTGTAAGAAACAGGAGGAGACAGTAAAAACCCCACTGGTCCCGGGCCGAAATTCAAACCCACAACCTCCCGGGCCCCAGGCAGACACTCTAACCTCTCCGCTAAAAGGTCTAGACCCCTTTTGCCAGATCTGTTGGTAGCGCCTATAACACCCACCCCCCCACTGTTACACTACTCACCAGGAGAATGTACACTGTAGTTTAACGTTTCCCCACCTCGTGACCAAGTCTGGCCAGGGCGTCCTTCCAGCTCCTGACCGAGCGATTGATGTCGTCTCCACGGTTACAGGTGTCGGCTCCGTCCGTCATGAACACAACAACTGTCTTAGAGACTGGGGTACCTGGAGATATGGACAATACATGGGTATTAATCAGAAGGCCACAGCAAGTAAATTTTATGGATGACATCCTCCAAATCTAGTGCAATAGGGCAAAAAAAACAAGGCGGGCAAAAAAAAAACAAGATTCCTACATCTTCAAATTTTTGACATCATAAACCATGTCAAACAATAAATGATACCTATATTGTGGTAAGTTTAGTGCCAACTATTAAAACATCCACTGAAACAGCTTTCAAACATAAAAGTTTTCAATCATTATGGGTTCACCACACCACGAAGTGGTGTGGTGAAACCATATTGCTTTTTCTGATGTTTCTTCTTCTTCTTCTTCTCCTCCTTCTCCTCCTGCCATTTTTTAAATGGATTCAGCTTCTTCATTTTAGGGCCCAAGGTCCTGAAATTTGGTATGGAGGTACAGTGGGCAAATACCCCTAGGCGTTTTTTAAATTATTGTGATACAGGCTTTTAGAATGGTTTTATTTGAGTTTTTTGGCTGTG